>NW_026131722.1:0-35603 GCF_903995435.1 Acomys russatus
TGTTACAGAGAATAAAAATCCATACCATGGAAAATACATAGGATCTTCAAGAAATGGAGCTGATCTATCTGAATGTCTACATGTTAAAATATGCAAAAATACCTATATTTATCACCCTGCACAAAACTAAAGGCCCAGTGTATTAAAAACCTCAACATTAAGAACAGACACACTAAATCTGTTAGAAAAAAATATTGTGAACAAGCCTTGATCTTTTGTCACAGGAGACAACTTCCTGGAGAGAACACAAACAAGTTAGGATGTAAGGTCACAAATAATAAATGGGATATCATAAAACTGACAATCTTCTGTAAGGCAAAGGCCATTGTCAACAGAAAAAAAAACAAGAGCCTACATACTAGAAAAAGTTTTTCACCAATCCTACGTCTGACAAATAATATCCAAGATATATAAAGAACCCAAGAAATTAAACACCACCAATACAAGTAACATAATTAAGAAATGAGGTTCAAAGCTAAACAGAGAATTCTCAATAAAGGGGTATTGAATCGTTGAGAAACAAAGAAAGGCTCAACCTTAGTCATCAGAAAAATGCAAATCAAAATGGCTCAGAGATTCCATTTTACACTAGTCAGAATGGCTAAGTTCAAAAATTCAAGTGACAGTATATGGTGCTGAGGATGTGTAGAAAGAGGAAGAACATTCCTCCACTGCGTGTGGGAGTGCAAACTTGTGCAGCCACTTGAGAAATCAATTTGGCACTTTCTCAGAAACTTGGGAATAATGCTACCTCAAGACCCACCTATGACACTTCTTGGCAAATATCCAAAAGATCATCCACCACACAAGAAGGAAATTTGCTCAACTGTCTTGATGACAGCCTTAATTATAATAACCAGAATCTTGAAACTACCTAGATGTCCTTCATTCAAAGAATGGAAAAAGAAACTGGTACATTTATAAAATGGAATACTCTCAGTTATTAAAAAAGAAAGGGCGGATTCCAAGACGGCGCCAACCATTAAGCCACGTATCTGATCTACTCTGTGGAAACCAGAGACATAAGAGGAGCAACAGATCGCTGGATTTTGAGAACTGTAGGTGAGTGGGGCCCCAAAGGCAGCAGACCAAACAGGGGGCCTACCCCGTTGGGTCAAGGAAAGTCCCGGAGGTGCTAAACGCACTCCCCAAACTCTGAGATGGAATCCACATGCAAACTGCAGCCTGTATATGAAGCACAGACTCGCTGTTTGGGGAGGGGTTTTTCCAGAGTCCCCAGCCAGAGGAGTCTCAGCGAAGAGGGTGAATCTGCCCTAGGATTCCTCCTTCCACACCACCCCAAACTGCAGAGGTCACCCACCTAGGCCGACTGAAAACACAGGCGGCGGGACCCAACAGAGAGTTATAGTGGGACTACAGCTCGCTGGCCATCAGGGCCAAACTTAACACCATGACAGCGGACTGAGCCTGCAAACAGTGGCAGTGAGAAATCAGCTTGAACTGCTTCCACAGACCCATCGGGAGATGTGGGTCTTGCCTAGAGCTATAGCTGAAATTATTAGCCCTGCGGGAAGACCTGGGTCCACGGGCTTCTGCCAGAGCTCTGCAACCCTTTTGTTCCTACCCAGCCGCAAGGCACTAGTCCTACGCTTCGCTCCCCGCTCCCCACTCCCCAAATGAGAGAACTCAGCTGGAGATCCTGGCCCAAGCAAGGCAGGCACTCTCACATTATCGGGAGATGAGACGTGGCTCGGTCGTGTTTGCAGTGTCTAATTGCTGACCCAGAATGTGAGGGGACATACATACCCCGGCGGAAAGATTTGGTTCCGCAAGCAGCCGCCAGAGCTCTGCAGAGCCAGTCTTACTAACTGCCCAGCCGCAAGGCCCTGGCCTTGCGCTCCCTGCTCACCAAACGAGAGAGACCAGCTGAGCTGGCCCTGCGCTCCATGCTTCCCAACGAGTGAGCCCAGCGGGAGATCCTAGCCTGAGCAAGGCAGGCACTCTCACATTATCAGGAGATGAGACGTGGATGGGTCCTGTTTGCAGTGTCTAATTGCTGACCCAGAGTGTGAGAGGACCCACATACCCCGGCGGAAAGATTTGGCTCCACGAGCGGCCGCCAGAGCTCTGCAGAGCCAGTCTTACTAACTGCCCAGCCGCAAGGCCCTGGCACTGCACTCCCTGCTCCCCGAATGAGAGAGTCCAGTGGAGATGCTGGCCCAAGCAAGGCAGGAACTCTCACTTTATTGGGAGACGAAAAGAGGGTCTTGCTTGCAGTGCCTAATTGCTGACCAAGAGCGACCTTGGTCCCTCCAGGCATATAGTACTGAGAGTGGTTGGGCACTGCTACAGGGTATAGAGGCAGAGCTAAAAGACAGCTACACCCCCAGAAGATCTGATCTACCTGGGGTCTTGACTACAAATCCACAGGAAGGACAGGCAGCTGGGATCAACTTACTCAGCCAGAACGTTTGTGTGTGGACCTTATTCTAGGTCCCAAGACTGCTGATCTGAATTACAACAGTAAAGTCCAAACAGATATCTACGTTGGCTGGCTCAGCCTGGAGCCCAGAGGCAGACAAAAATCACCAGGAGTGAAACCGGATCACCTACCTGTTCCACAAAAATACCCCCTGATCCCCACAGGCAAGAGCACCTGACCTATAATCAGTCATCAATTAACCATGCTCAACCAGCGAAGGTCACCACAAAATACCTTCCAACACCAGAGCAATCAAAACGACAAGAGGACAGCGTAAGAATCCTATCAAAAACCAAAATAGTTTGGCATCTCCGGATTCCAACATTCCCAATGAAAACAACTTAGAGAACCTAACAGCAATGGATAGGCAAGAAAATGACCTCAAGTCCTTAGTAAAGAAGATGATAATGGAAGAAAAAAATAAAATCAGTAAACAAATGCAGAAGGAGGCAAACAAGAGGGCTGAAGAGTTAAAAGAGTCATATAAAGAGGCACTTGAAGAATTTCAGAAAAATATAAATAACCAGATGATGGAAATCATTAAAACAGTCCAAGACATGAGGATAAAAATGGAAGCTATGATGCAGGAACACACAAAAGAAAAACGTGATCAAGCTGCAAAGAGGAAAGCAAGCATCTCAGAGGTGGCCTTATCTAATAGATTGCAAGAAATGGAAGAACGAATATCAGGACTTGAAGATACAATCACAGAACTGGAAACAACCATTCAGGGAAATGCTAAATCTGAAAAGTTCCTAACACAGACCATTCAAGTACTAAAAGACCACATGAAAAGACAAAACTTGCTAATAATAGGGATACAGGAGAAACTGGACAGCCGACCCCACAGCCCAGAACACATCTTTAATCAAATAATGGAGGAAAATTTTCCCAATTTGAAGAAAGAGATGCATATGAGCATACAAGAGTCCTACAGAACACCAAATGAAAAGAAAATCTGGGATCCAAGATGGCAGCGAGCAGTGTGGACCATGTTTGGAGGCTCCAGTGAACAATCCAGGTATTTGCACATATTTCTGAGCCAGGAACACCGAGGTCCGAACATCATGGCAGCGAGAGTGCTCCACGGTTCGGAGGGACTAGGGTGCGGAGGACCTGCGAGCCCCTGCACACAGGAGGAGCATGGATTTTCTCTGATCGGAGCGGCAGCGGCAGAGGCAGCAGCACCAGCGGCACCAGCAGTGGCGGCTGAGGTTTGCAGCTCATAGCCTTCCGGTGGAGGTGATTGGTGTGGTGGCTGGTGGGAGTTGCTGCGGGAGAGGGGACTCGGGGCAGGATTTGGATCACGTGAAGCCTTCGGACCCAGACTGGACTCAGCAGACAATTCTGCCCCAGAGTCCCGGGTACTGACCCAGCCCAGCAAGGAATTCTGCCCGAGGCACTAACTCAGCTGCGGACACAGCTCCCCTGCTGTGGCGCAGGCTTATTTGAGCGCGCAGCTCCACGCTAGGCAACACCTCAGCTCAGCAGCAGCTCCCCTGCGGTGACACAGTCTGGGCGGAGCACTTGGTTCCAACACAGGGGCTAATTTAGAGCAGCCGCAGTTCTCCTGCTGTGGCGCAGGCTTGGCTGAGCACTCAGTTCCACCCTAGGCGACACCTCAGCTCAGCGGCAGCTCCCCTGCAGTGACACAGTCTGAGTGGAGCACTTGGTTCCACCATTGGCGCTAACTAAGAGCAGCCGCAGTTCTCCTGCTGTGGCGCAGGCTTGGTGGCGTGCTCAGTTCCATCCTAGGCACCACCTCAGCTCAGCGGCAGCTTCCCTGTGGTGACACAGTCTGGGCAGAGCACTTGGTCCACCACTGGTGCTAACTCAGAGCAGCCGCAGCTCTCCTGCTGTGGCACAGGCTGGACAGAGCGCTCAGTTCCACCAGCTCTAGGACTCTGGTTGGAAACAGTGTGCAGTTTGAATCCAGAAATCCTGGCTGAGATTGGTGGTCAGTTCGGGCCCTGAGTCAATAACTGACCACAGCACGCACTTTGGGCCAAAAAACCCTAGCGCAGCTTGGTGCGTAGTCCCAGCCCAAAAATTCTGGCTACACCCTTTGTGCATTTTGGGCCCAGATTCCCTAGCTGAGCTTGGCAGATGGTTCAGGCCCTGAGAATCTAGCTGAGTTCAGCCCGTGGTTCGGGCCCAGTGTTCCTGGCTGGACATGGCAGGAAACACAGAAGGCTGTGGATACCTCGGCCTGACCCAACGCTCATTCAGAGACCCAGAACAATTGCAGGATCCACAGCACAGGGGGGCTAAAGATCACTGGCTGTGAGAGACCAGAACAACAGGGCTAACCTCCTAACATCCACACCAGTGAAGCTTTGAGCTGGCAGCCTAAGGAAATCGTGAGAAAACAAGTGAATCTATCATCAGACACCCTCCATCCTACTCTGGAAGCTACCCAATAAAAACAAAGATGGCAAGATGTCTAAAGGACAATGAAAAAGCATAGGCAAAAAAAACCCAAAACAACATGGCATCTCCAGTTTCCAGCTATCCCAAAGAAAACAACCCAGAGAACTCAAATACAACGGAAATACAAGAAAATGACCTCAAATCCTTAGTAATGAGGATGATAATGGAGGAAACAAATAAAATTCGTAATCAAATGCAGGAAGACGCAGACAAACAGGTGAGAGACATAAAAGAAGCACATAGAGTGGAACTGGAAAAATTGCAGGAAAATGCAAACAACCAGAAGAAATAAATAAATAAAACGGTTCAAGCTCTGAAGACCTATAAAGAGGCAATGGAAGAAACTCAGGAATATACAAAAAATCAGATGAAAGAAATCAAAAAATCAGTTCAAGATCTGAAAATGAAAATGGATTCAATGATAAACACACAAACAAAAGAAAAACGAGAACGGGAGACCTCAGAGAAGAAGGCGAGCAACACAGAGGTGAGCTTTTCTAACAGAATCCAAGAGATGGAAGAACGAATCTCAGGGCTAGAAGATACAATCACAGATATTGAATCAACCATTAAAGAAAATGCCAAATCTGGAAAACTCCTGACACAAAACATCCAAGAAATTAAGGACACCATGAAAAGAAGAAATCTGAGGATAATAGGCATTGAAGAAAGAGAAGACATCAGACTCCAGGGCCCAGAAACTATTCTCAACACAATCATAGAAGAAAATTTCCCCAATCTAAAGAAAGAAATGTCTATAAACATACAAGAGGCCTACAGAACAACAAATAGAATTGACCAGAAAAGAAAAACTGCCCGCCACATAATAATCAAAACACAAAACATGCAGAACAAAGAAAAAATATTAAAAGCTGCAAGGGAAAAGGGCCAAATAACATTTAATGGTAAACCTACAGAATTACACTCGACTTCTCAGCAGAGACCATAAAAGCCAGAAGGGCCTGGACAGAGATCCTGCAAACCCTAAGAGACCACGGATGCCAGGCCAGACTACTTTACCCAGCAAAATTTTCAATAATCATTGATGGAGAAAACAAAATATTCCATGACAAAAACAAACTCAAACAGTACCTATCCACAAATCCAGCTTTACAGATGGTACTAGAAGGAAAACTCCATCCCAAAGGGTCAAGCTACAACCAAAACTACCCAGGAAATAGATAACCATCCCGTGGCAAAGACACAACTACACAAACACTAGACTGGAAATAACATAAAAATTAAGACTCTTAACAGTCACTGGTCATTAATATCTCTCAACATCAATGGCCTCAATTCTTCAATAAAAAGACACAGACTAACTAAATGGGTACATAAACAAGATCCAACATTCTTCTGCATCCAAGAAACACATCTCACCCATAATGAAAGGCATTACCTCAGGGTAAAATGTTGGGAAAAAATATTCCAAGCAAATGGTTAAAAGAAGCAAGCAGGCGTAGCCATTTTAGTGTCGAGCAAAATAGACTTTCAACCAAAATTAATCAAAAGGGATGAGGAAGGACACTTCATACTCATCAAAGGTAAAGTCAACCAAGATGACATCACAATTCTGAACATCTATGCTCCCAATACCAGGGCACCCAAATTTATAAAAGATCTCCTAAAAAGCTTAAACCACACATCGATCCCCACACAATAATAGTGGGAGACTTCAACACCCCACTCTCACTGAAGGATAAGTCATTGAAACAGAAACTAAGCCTAGATATAACATCATTAACCAATACAATGGGCCAAATGGATCTAACAGATATCTATAGAACCTTTCACCCAAACAAGAAAGAATACACCTTCTTCTCTGCACCCCATGGAACCTTCTCCAAAATTGATCACATCATAGGTCACAAAGCAAGCCTCAATAGATACAAGAGGATTGAAATAATACCTTGTATCCTATCAGATCACCACGGTCTTAGGCTGCAATTCAACAACAACAGAAATAATAAAAGGCTACATGGACATGGAAACTAAATAACTCTCTGCTAAATGACACCTGCGTCAGGGAAGAAATAAAGAAAGAAATCAAGGAGTTTCTGAAATTCAATGAAAATGAAGAAACAACATATCCAAATTAGTGGAATACATTGAAAGCAGTGCTAAGAGGAAAATTCACAGCACTAAGTGCCTTTAAAAAGAAATTGGAAGCATCGCACATAAGCATCTTTACAACACAACTGGAAGCCCTAGAAAAAAAAGAAGCAGAAACACCCAAGAGGAGTAGACGCCTGGAAATAATCAAACTCAGGGCTGAAATTAACAAATTAGAAACTAAGAAAACAGCCCAAAGAATCAACAAAACCAAAAGCTGGTTCTTTGAGAAAATCAACAAGATAGACAGACCGTTAGCCAAACTAACTAAAAGGCAGAGAGACAGTATTGAAATCAACAAAATCAGAAATGAAAAGGGAGACATAACAACAGACACTGAAGAAATTCAAAGAATCATAAGATCCTACTTTGAAGGCATATACCCCACAAAATTTGAAAATCTAAGGGAAATGGACGCTTTTCTTGATCAATTTCACTTGCCAAAGTTGAATGAAGAGCAGATAAACAAGCTAAATAGGCCCATTTCCCCTACAAAAATAGAAGCAATCATCGATGGTCTCCCAACCAAAAAAAGCCCAGGGCCAGATGGTTTCAGTGCAGAATTCTACCAGACCTTCAAGGGCGTGCTAATACCGATACTCTTCAAGCTACTCCAAAAGATAAAAATGGATGGAAAATTACCAAATTCATTCTATGAGGCCATAGTCTCATTGATACCTAAACCTCACAAAGACTCAACAAAGAAAGAGCATTTCAGACCAATTTCTCTTATGAACACAGATGCAAAAATACTAAATAAAATACTTGCAAAACCAATACAGGAACACATCAAAGATATCATTCATCATGACCAAGTAGGATTCATTCCAGGCATGCAGGGATGGTTTAACATACGGAAATCCATCAATGTAATCCACCATATAAACAAACTGAAAATAAAAAACCACATGATCATCTCCTTGGATGCAGAGAAAGCATTTGATAAAGATCAACACCCATTCATGTTTAAAGTTTTAGACAGATCGGGGATACAAGGCACTTTCCTCAACATAATAAAGGCTATATACAGCAAGCCAATAGCCAAAATCAAAGTAAATGGTGAGATACTCAAGGAAATTCCTCTAAAATCGGGAACAAGGCAAGGCTGCCCACTCTCTCTATATCTCTTCAATATAGTACTCGAAGTTCTAGCCAGAGCAATAAGACAACAAAAGGAGATCAAACATATCCAAATGGGAAAGGAGGAAGTCAAATTATCCCTATTTGCAGATGATATGATAGTGTACATAAGTGACCCTCAAAATTCCACCAGAGAACTCCTAAAGCTGATAAACACCTTCAGCAAATTGGCTGGATACAAAATTAACTCAAAAAAGTCTGTAGCCTTCCTATACACAAATGACAAGCTTGCAGAGGAAGAAATTAGGAAAACCACACCCTTCACATTAGCCACAAGCAATAAAAAATATCTAGGAGTTACCCTAACTAAGCAAGTGAAGGACTTTTATGAAAAAAATTTCAAAACTCTGAAGAAAGAGATTGAAGATGACCTGAGAAGATGGCATGATCTTCCTTGCTCAGGGATCGGGAGAATTAACATAGTAAAAATGGCCATCCTACCAAAAGCAATCTACAGATTCAATGCAATCCCTATCAAAATACCTACACAATTTTTTAAAGACATTGAAAGTTCAATTCTGAACTTCATATGGAAAAACAAAAAACCCAGAATAGCTAAAACAATCTTGTACAATAAAAGGTGCTCCGGAGGAATCTCCATACCTGATGTCAAACTGTACTATAAAGCAATAGTAATTAAAACAGCATGGTACTGGCACAGCAACAGGCTGGTTGATCAGTGGAATCAAATCGAAGACCCAGATATGAATCCACACACATATGGTCACTTGATTTTTGACAAAGAATCCAAATCCATTCAATGGAAAAAGGATAACATCTTCAACATATGGTGCTGGTCTAACTGGGGGTCTATGTGTAAAAAAGTGAAACTGGACCCATATTTGTCACCTTGCACAAAACTCAAATCCAAGTGGATTAAAGACCTCGACATAAAACCAGAGACACTAAGCCACTTAGAGAAAAAAGTGGGAAAGAGCCTGGAACATATTGGCACAGGAGACAACTTCCTGGACAGAACACCAACTGCCCAGGCCTTAATGTCAACCATTAATAAATGGGACCTCATGAGGCTGAGAAGCTTCTGTAAGGCAGGAGACACTGTCAAGAGAACAAAGCAACAGCCTACAGACTGGGAAAAAATCTTCACCAACCCTACATCTGACAAAGGTCTAATATCCAAAATATATAAAGAACTCAAGAAATTAAACACCACCAAACCAAATAACCCAATTGAGAAATGGGGCTTGGAACTAAACAGAGAAATCCCAAAAGAGGAGTATCAAATGGCTGAAAAATACTTAAAGAAATGCTCAACCTCCCTAGTCATCAGGGAAATGCAAATCAAAACAACTCTGAGATTCCATCTTACACCCATCAGAATGGCTAAGATCAAAAATTCAAGCGACACCACATGCTGGCGAGGATGTGGGGAAAGAGGAACACTCCTTCATTGCTGGTGGGAATGCAAACTTGTACAGCCACTTTGGAAATCTATCTCGTGCTATCTCAGAAAAATGGGAATAGGGCTTCCTCAAGACCCAGCTATTTCACTCCTTGGAATATACCCAGAAGATGCTCCAGCACACAACAAGAAAATTTACTCAACCATGTACATAGCAGCCTTATTCATAATAGCCAGAACATGGAAACAGCCTAAGTGTCCCTCAGTAGAAGAGTGGATAAAGAAACTGTGGTACATATACACTATGGAATACTACTCAGCTATTAAAAACAAGGAATTTTCGAAATTTGTGGATAAATGGATTGAGCTAGAAATGATCATAATGAGTGAGTTAACCTAGAAGCAGAAAGACTCAAATGATATATACTCACTTATATCTGCATACTAGCCAGCCCAAGGGGCATGTCCCATGAAAGCCTTCACTTACCAGAAAACTGGGACAGATGGGAAGGCATCCTATTGGGACTCTAAATGAGAGACGCATGGGAGAATAGCAAAATAAAAGGATACAGAGGGTCCTAGAAATCTACAAGTAGAACAATATGATAGGCAAATTTGGGCCCAGGAGTCCCGCTCAAACTAAGGCAAGAGCCAAGGACAATACAGGTGGTAAACTTTAAACCCCTTCCCAGATCTAGCCAATGGTCAGAATATTCTCCACAGTTGAGTGGAGAGTGTGATATGACTTTCTCACGTACTCTGGTGCCTCACATTTGACCATGTCCCCTGGAGGGGGAGACCTGGTGGCACTCAGAGGAAGGACAGCAGGTAGCCAAGAAGAGACTTGATACCCTATGAGAATATATAGGGGGAGGTAATCCCCCTCAGGAACAGTCATAGGGGAGGGGAATAATGGGAAAATGGGGGGGAGGAATGGGAGGATACAAGGGATGGGATAAACATTGAGATGTAACAAGAATAAATTAATTTAAAAAATAGTTTAAATAAAAAAATTTTTTAAAAAAAGAGTTATAATACAGAGAGAAATGTTAGAAGTTACTAGCTCCTAGCACTCATAGGCATAGAGTAAAAGCATTTGGACCCTCATTCACCCCTGGACACCATGGATGTAAGTTTTTTTAAACAGTGTTGACACTGAGACAGAGGGGATCACATATTCAAAATCAGTCTATGCTTATTCAAGGTAAAACTTGTTGGTGTCTGCTCATCTCATTGTCTCCTGAGGCCTAGCACTATCAGGTGGGATGGTCTGGTTAAATACCACACCTCTACAACTCCTCATCCTCACTCTGTAGACAAGGAACTAGAGCTTCACATCATGACAGAAATGTTCTGGCAACAACATCTTGGCACGTATTCAACAGAGTTCATCACTGTCCTTGCTATCTGGGAAAACCAATATCCCTGATTTAAGTGCCCCACGCTAGAAACTGATACCCACTCCACTCTCACCCAATTCCAATCTCCTAAGTACCAACTAGGCTTCAAATCATCCTTCATTCCAGGGAGAACTAGAGGCTGGCAGAGACATCAACAAAGGAACAGCTGATTTCTATTCACAGAGATCTGTGTAGAGAACTCCACTAAGACCAGTAGGTGTGGGTCTTCCCCAGGCCAAGGACCTCTGATATGTTCTGTTCCCTTCCATGCTTTTGGACAGGATCTCAAAGAGGAATACCCAAAGATCACTCACTGCCTCTGACCTACCTGTTCAGTTGACATAATTGCAGCACAGCTCTCTATGCATCTACTGAAGCTCAAACTCTCCTAAATAATGGGGAACTGAACCAAGTGAACTCAGAAAAGAAGGAAACACTCCAATCCTAGATAGTGTAATTAATCATTGACTATAGAATCCATTGTGGCTGGCATACTTCCGGTGCCCACTAATGCTCAAAGTAAAGTGAAAGGTTTGCTGATGTAGTAGAAATAGAACACCATCATTTCTTACCTGAACAACTGTTTCATGTGGTCAGTGGAAAGGTAGATGCCATTCATGTAGAGATGCTGGAGACAGTTGGGTTTGGAGAACTGAGCAATGAACTTGGAGACACACTTCTCTGTGTCTGCAAATGTATTTACAATCCTGCTCAAATTCAAGTAAATTTCACATAAATGGAATTTTTGGAGATTTCTCATCCGGCCAAGGCAAGGTGCAAATTGACCCAAGAAGGACAACACCTAGCTTGTAAATAGTTCCAGTTCCTCAATGTAGTGTGACTTGAAAATGTCCAAGACATCCCTGATGATTTCAACAGGGAAGGCACATATCTGCATCTTCAGACAGCACAGCTGCAGAGAGACCTTTCTCTGCTGGGCCCACTGTAACAAGCACCTTTGGTGTTCTTCCAGCTGGAAGTAGAGGCAGAGGTCAGTGACCACCTTCAAATGCCACCTCTGGGCATATCTTCGAATGCACTTTGCTACCGGCTTCTTTTCAGTGACAATCTCTGCTGAACTGGTTCCATTCTCTCTTCCAGCCCATACATCCCAGAAATCCTGCTGCACATTCCTTAAGTCGAGCACTTGAAGCTTGTACCTTCTGTGAGGATAAAAGGTTAAATTTCATAACGTAAAGCAGGAACTAATATGGAGGCAGCTTGTACCTCGCTTTCCTAATGTCAGTTCTAATATAGCACCCCACACCAGCCAGGCAAGGACTCTTTGCCTGATCTACATCTGGAGACATGTTCTGCTTCCCTCCATTCAGTGTCTGTTAACTTCTCTCTTGAATATGTAATGTGTGTGGACTTATCTCTTATACATCAAGTGTCTGTGGTAGAAATGTAGGAAGGGTCTGAGCTGTACTCCATTTCTGACTGTCATTTATGTCAGTTCTCAAGTTGAGTAGTAGTTCCAGAGACCTCCAAGCCAAGGACATCACAATCTTCTCTCCAGTTTGACCCCATTCCCCCAGACATCACCTGTGTCTTACCACTAGCCCAGTGATTTCCCTTCTAGCCTCCTTGGGCCTTGCTTACCTAGGATGAGCCTTCTGCATCAGCAGAATGTCTATGCCATCCAGCACAGCTTGCAAGGTCTCCACTTCAGGAGTCTTCATTAGTATCCCCACAGGGAGGCAGGGAAAGGGCCAGGCTGCCACCATTGCCTTCAATATCTTTGTGTGTCTGCCATCGAAGGACTGCTTGAATGGTGGTGGGAAGAGCTCAATGGGCAGATTCTCCAGAGCAGAGATGGCCAAGGCATCATTCCTCAGGAGCTACTGCATGACCTGCTGCACAAGAGTGGAAGGGATGTGAATGCTCATCCTGATAGATTTTCTGTCAGAGGGACCTGTTGAAGTGTTGAGGAGACATAGTTTCAGGCTAAGTTCTGGAAATTACTATTTGTCACACATCATAGGAACTAAAGGGCTAGAGTCCATTCTCTGGCAAGAATGGAGAACTGAGACTTTCAAATCATCTAATCTGGTGGTCTCAGTGTCAAACTTCCATTACTCTCATCATATTGACTCTCTTATAAGCTACCGCATAGACACAAAATAATCATTGTCTTACCAGATACCCATTCCTGTTCCTCTGAATCTCATGCTTAGTCAGAAGGGTTATTCAGAAATACACAGTTTGACCAGACTCTTGTTGTTACAGGAAAAGACATTGAACAACCTTCCAGACCCTCAAGAATGTACACTGTGAGATGACATGTCTATCACACACTCATCATGCTTTGTCCTTTCAGTAGATTCATCCTGGGAAGGACCAAGGAGAATATGTGAGACACCTGTCAGCATGCACCACTTACTGTGCCCTTGGAGCACAGTGAAGGGGCACTGGGCTTCATTTTATTAATTTGAGGAATGCTGTAAAAGCTCCACAAATTCATAGCCACCTGGCTACACACACAGACCATGCCTGAAATGCAAACCTCAGGGAGATATGCAACTTTCCCCTAAGCAACTGAAAACCATGCTGTGAAATGAAAGCACCTATAAAATGTGAGTCTTGGATGAGAATCTAAGTGTCCAGAGGCTGTAAGGAGGAGGAGGATTCCCCATGTTGAATTGTGGACCAGAGAAAGAAAAGAAATGAACAAAAATCTCATCAATATTCTTAAGTTTTTGTTATATTTTTACATATGATATTGCCTGTAAAGGAGTCTTGAGTGGAATTGACTATCCTTTCAACCATGAATAGCTATAATTAAATACCCCATGCTTGTGCCAACTCTGAATATTCCTTTGTGAAGAGGAGCACTCAAATTTTATTTTTTTTCCTACATTGACTTGCTACTGCAGGTGCTTTAAAGTACTGCATATATGCCAAACAAGCTAGCACGAACCTATAATCCCAGATCTTTGGAGCAATAATCGAGAGAGTTCCAGGTCAGTCTAATCTATATGTTCATTTCAGGCAGGTCCAGGATAGAGGAAATCAAGTAGAATAATATTTATATGTGAAATGAGCACAGTAATGGATGCTTGTAATCTCAATACTCTGGGAGGCAGAGAAGGTGAATCTTTGTGAGTTCAGGCTGTCCTGGTCTACAAAGTGAGTCCGGGATAGCCAAGCTAATACAGAGAAACCCTGTTTTAAAAAACAGAAGGGAGTTGGATATGTTGGTACATGCTTTTATATCCAGCACTCAGGGAGGCAGAGGCAGGTGGACATCTGTGAGTTTAAAGACATCCTGGTCTACAAACTGAGTCCAAGACAGGCAAAGTTACATAGAGAAATCCTATATAAAACCCCCAACTTTACCCCACAGAAAAGATTTTAAATGTCTTCCTTGAAATTGTACAGTGGGTTTTGTTCCAACTACTCGAGTGTCCTAATGTGTAGTTCCATCCCCAGGCCATCTATTTAATTTTGTTTAATTCAATGTAGAGATAAGTTTCCTACCTGAAGCCACATCTTTATGGAATGTAATCTTTTATGTTCAAGAAATTAATTTGAGTTTCCAGGTATGGCTTCTGTGTGCTATCTGGCACCTATTTTGCATAATGATAGATAGATAGATAGATAGATAGATAGATAGATAGATAGATAGATAGATAATTGAGACAACATTCCTCAAATAGATAAAGCTGAAGCAACCCCATTCTTCCTGTCTTGGTTCTATGATCATCAATCTGTGATATGTGGCTTTTGTGAAATACTACCCGCCAACACAGTTTGTAGGCTACAATTAAGAGAAATTTTCCATTTATACAACTGCAAAATCAAACTCTTTGAAACATAATTTAATATATTGCAAAGGAATTAAATTGAAAAGAAGATCCTAAGTGAATTTCTAGAATGATCCCAGAAACCTGGACAGAGCCAGAAGATCTAGAGTTCAAGGCCAGCCTTGTTTAGTTGAGTTCCTGTCTCTAAAAACTCAAGAGAACAATGACAATAACATGTACATTCCCATGTAATGACCATTTATCATTAAAATAAAATTATACCAAATAAATAATTCTAAATTAGAAATAGTTTAAGTGTAGCTTGATGGTGATAAGGCTAGCCCAACATGCAAGAAGCCTCCTGATGGAGGTAGTGACTTACCTGGTATTAACACTGGCCTAGGAATCCTATACCCAACAATGTCAGACAGCAACTCCAGGCTCAGGGAATCTGATTGATCTTCTGCTAAAAGTCCTCTGTATCTTTCATATACCTCTTCCTTGCCCCACCACATTTAGCTCAACCTGTCTTCCATAAGCTCCTATCTGATTGGTCCAATGAATCTCCACCCACTTAATCCTATAAAATATTGATTTTTCCTACAGAAGGTTGATTGAAATAAAAAACCACTAAGCTAGAATGTTCAAACTCTGCTGAGTGGGCTTCACACACCTTTGGTACCAGTACTTGGGAAGCAGAGGCAGGCACCTGGATGTGACTACAAGACCAGCCAGATCTGCAGAGCTACTTCCAGGACAGCCAGATCTATAAAGAGAAACACTTTCTGGGCTCATGTAGATTTCCAAGAGAAGAAAGGGAATTTTATTCAGAGTACACAAACCAGTTCTGGCTTGATTGGCCCTTCTGTTCATTTGTTCATCACACAGCTTTGTCATCCAATTTGAAGTAACATATAAGACTAGGTTTTCTTTTTAAACAAAAAGTATAGTTTTATTGTTTGGTATTTAAAAAAACATATTTAACAGAATTGAAATGTTAAGCCGGACCCAGTGGTACACAGCTGTAAACCTAGCATACGTGTTGCAGAGGAAGGAGGATCTCTGTGAGTTTGAGGCAAGCCTAGTTTATAAAGAGAGTCCAGCACAGACAACGATACACAGAAAAAATGTTTTTGAAAAACAAAACACACAGAGGGCGGGGGAGGGAGAGAGTTGCAATGTTTTAAGAAAGGTTAAGGGCAGTTACAGTTCAAACTTGTTTTCTTTTTTATTTTATTTTTTCGTGGCATGGTTTCTCTGTATAGCCTTGGCTGTCCTGGACACCCATTGTAGAACAAGCTGGCCTCAAACTCACAGTGATCCCCCAGCCTCTGCCTCCCAAGTGCTTGGATTAAAGAAGCCTGCCACCATCACCCGCCTCAAAACTGTTTTCTAAATCTCTATGAGTTGGAATAAATGGATCTAAGATAATATATCTGAACAGGGTGGTGGTAGCCCAAGTCTTTAGTCCTAAAAGACACAGGCAGGTCTCTCTATAGGTTGCTTTCTAATCCTACTGTTACAAAGAATTAGGGTGTGCTGGTCCCCACCTTTAATCCCAACACTTTGGATGCACTTGTCTTTAATCCAAGGTTAACTCCTGTGCACAGATAGGTCTTGGATTAAAGATGTGTGTTTGGGCTCGACTATGCCAAACAAAAATGAGGACCACCCCCAAAAACCCTACATTTAAAAATTGTCTTAGATATTCACATTATCTCATTTAGAACCACCCGGTTCAAAGATAAATAAATATAGAGATTTTTTTGGTTGGTTGATTGGTTTTGCTTTTTTTTTTTTTTTTGAGGAAGCAGAGTTAATTAGTTAGTTTGAGAGGGTGTTTGCTTTCTTTTGTTTCTTGAGACCAAGATTCTCTATAAATCTGGCTATCCTACAACTAGCTCTCTAGACAAGGCTGGCCTCCAACTCACAGAGATCTGTTTCAATTACAGCTGTCCTCTCAATATCTATATGCAATTTTTTTTTAATTTAGAAAAGAAAGAGCCCAGCAAGGGGTGCACACTTTAAATCCCAGCACCAAGTAGTCTCTAAGGAGATGAGGCAAAATAGGGAAGGAGACTTTGCCCCACTCCACAGGGATGCCATCCCCTCTGACCTGCTGTGAGTCACATTAAAGGACTAGGGCACATGAAGAGTGGGAGTTCTCTGTGGCCACCTTGCAAGGAGACCAGGTGGTGGGGTCTCCTATTCTCTGCTGGTAGACAGGAATAAGACTGTTGGGTGGTGTTAGCACATGATCTCCTGCCATAGGAGTTGGGCCATGGGAAGTGCCCATGTTAGCCAACATATGACACACTGTTCTGGAAGTATAAGGAGCTATCCTGTGGTCCCACTGTGCCCTTCTCACTCGGATAGCAGCTCTGAAGTTGGTATATTGTAAATAATGCCAACTCCAACTACCAAGAAGAGTTAATTAAGAGGTAAATATGTCTGAGATGTCTTTGACTTTATTTTTTCTGAGTTCCCATTTTACTTCTATGTGGAGTACACTTGCTGAAGGGTCCTGCAGTCAGTCCACACAGAGCCATGGTCCCATCAAGCAATTTTTATCTCTTAAGAAGAAACTGAAGATGAAGAAAATGACATGATGCACATTTCTTCTCTTTGTTTCTGGTAGTAAAGGGGAAAAGACACCTAAGGATGGCCTCAAGGAAGGCCACACCAACAGGCAACTGTCACTACTGCAGGGTGAGGATACAGGTAACAGCTGGGCTTCATGCATGCCTTCAATGCCACCATTCAGGAGGCAGAGGAAGGTGGACCTCTGAGTTCAAGGTCAGTCTAGGCTATAAATCAAGTTTCAGCATACACAAGGTTACATAGCCCTGTCTGGAGCCACAACAGCAAGAAAAACAACAAGCATGACGATCTCTTCCTTAGGCTGAGAATGACTTTTTCAGCTCTCAGAGGCCTTTATTTGAAGGTGGACAGCAAGAAGGCTGGAGCACTGAAGAATAAAGCCCCACAGAGATGTGGCTTACAAGTTGGGCCTGGTGATGCATGGTAGCATACACAGTACCCAGGAAGACCAGACTGAAAGATAATGAATTTAGGGCAGCCTGGAGTGTGGAAAGCTATTTAAACAGAAAAAGAAAATAAAAAAGAAACCAGAAGCAAAAGAAGAGAAAGATCTCCTGCCAGTTTGCTCTTTTTTGTTATGAACTGAGTGGTTCAGCCATCTTTGATGGACACCCAGCACCCCTTTGACTGAACACTCTGAAGTTCAATTCCCTGCCATCCTACAAAAGCTTCTTCCTAAGAGAGCAGATCCCCTTGATCACAGTGGATTCACTGTTCCTTGCACATAACCAGCTGGGCAGCCACATACAGGTGGCAGGTGCCCAGCCTGGGAGAAGGATGGAATGTCAGTCTGTCTCCATCATATGTAATGCAGGAGTCCCACAGCTTCAGCTGCTGATGAAACTGCACAGTGTCTTTCCTTCACCAAAGACAGAGGACTCTCATGACTTTGAACATGGAAACCAGCTAAATAGGGCAGTGACTGTGGAAGACACCTCACAGCAACCTCTCAGGTGCCAGGCTATGGGTGTTCCTTTGAAAGTGTCGTTTTTGGAAATCTTCTCCCACCAATATATCATGGATTAACATTTACAAGTTCATAATAGTGTCTCTGTCTCCCAGTTATCACTTAGAAATGAACAATTGTCTTTCTAATCTAAGACACCTGTCCCCTCATCCCATGGGAAACACAGTCGCTGTGATCTAAACCTGCAGAACAAAAATTTCCTTCCAATACATTAAACACAGTGAGAAGTAAGGTGCTCTGGGTCCCCTTGATGAGAACCCAGTCTCTATACTGGCAGATCTTGCACAGCCTTAGAATTGTGCTGACTGAGGTGATGATAAAGAAAGAGACCAGAGACACAAGGAGAGAAAAGCTGGTAACTAGTGAGCAGTGTCCTCTGTGGGAGACACACATAGTACAGTTACTTTATGCAGCTGAGGTGGGGGTACCTAACTTTGG
Organism: Acomys russatus; assembly: GCF_903995435.1. Lineage (NCBI taxonomy): Eukaryota > Metazoa > Chordata > Mammalia > Rodentia > Muridae > Acomys > Acomys russatus. The sequence continues at coordinate 18,641 of NW_026131722.1, forward strand.
AAGAGGTCTCAGTGGGGACAGTCTCAAGCTTCTGTAATTAGGGGAACAAAGCAACAGTTGTTTCTTTCTGCACAGAGTTAGCATCCATTTGTCTGAGGCCTTGAGGAGCTTGATATATCCTAGCTCATGTTAGCATGTCCACTAAGCACTTCATCCACAGACCACACTAGACTTCTGGTTTTCAATATCAGAAGCAACCTTCCCCCATTTTCTTCCAACAGAGACAAGGTCTGCTCTGAGCTCAGGACACACAGAGTAAAATATTATTGCTGTATTCCCATAGGAAAAGAGACTCTTGTGCTGTCTTTTGGCCTATTTTATTCAGCTCAGGAATAATAGTTAAGGAAATGTCTGTATGAGGACTCCACCCATGTTGTCACAGCACTCCAGGCAGAAGGAACAATAACTGCATAGACTGGCTCAGACTGGCTGAGTGGAGCAGAAGCTCCTTTAGGACAGGCATGGAGATGTCATTATCAGAAATATTGACCTTGATGAGCTGGAATCATTGACTCAGGGCAGGCAAGAGGGAATGAAATGAGGGTCTCCCATGCCACACAGCTCCATGCCTAGAGTTTCTAGGATATCTGTGAGTCTCTCCAGGAGAGCTCCAAGTGGATCAACTCATACAGCAGAGAGCACTGCAGCCCTCAGCCTTGGAGGTTTGAGTTCACAGAAGTCCAGGTACTGGGACAGGTGATCCAACTATGAATGTGAGAGCTCACAGTGAATGACAGATAAGTCTTCAGGAGGGCCTTCAGGAACCTAAGGAGAGAATAAGAGATGAGATCTAGCAAATGGTGCTATAGAGGGTTGTTGGTGGGACCGACATTTAGACAGATCACATTTGTCCTAAAGTCAGTCTATCCAAATGAACATCATGTCCAGGAAGCTGCGTTTTGTTGAGTGCACACACAATTCAACATCTTTCTAGTCTGAGGACTGTGGGTGCCACTGTCGGCCTCTTCTCCAGCCCAGTAGTGCAGCTCCTTGTCCATTGTCAAGCAGAAAAGCACAGCATTTCCCACCTCAGGGTCACATGGTACAAGGGAAAAAAAAACGACTTCCCTAAACATGATTCAGCAGCATTGTAAGTGAAGATCCCTGGGACGCTTCCTGAAAGCTGTTCCTCAATAGAGCCATGTCCTTTCCCAGAGTCTTCACCTGCCCTTACCCTCATCCTCAGTGGTGATCATTTTCACTGAATGAAGTGCACTGCACTCAGCTCCTCTGCTCTGACAGCTGCAGGAATGTGGGTGGGGCCTGGACTCTGACTGTTATTTGTTTTCAGCACAATGATCCTGAGTGTCGTGGAAACAATGACAAGAAACCTAGAGAGCTACTCTCCCCCACACGGAGACCTCCCAGTGCCACATCTCTGACAGGCAGAGTTTGGAAAATCTGTATCCAGAGAAAGAACTTAGACTAGAGTGATTGACAGGAACACATTCAGTGTTCCCACACAAACACTGAGTTATTTTGGGGGGGTTATATACTTAGTTTTTTAAGTTTTTAAGATGAAGCCTCTTGTATACCTAAGAGTGAGCAGGAATTCATCATGGGCCCAAGCCTTGGTTTGAAATCTCAGCAATCCTCCAGCTTCTAACTGCCATAGGGTGAGATCCTACGATTGACTGAATTTTATTCCTATATGATAAACATAGTTCTGAGAGTGAGTCACTTGGTCTTTTAGGCCTGTTCCTCATGGTTAGTCTGAAATATAAATCTGAGAATGTCATTGTCAAGGTACCTTCAGTTTGATCTCCACTATGAAAGTTTTGCTGAGATTTTGAGCTGAGCTGGATTTTGAGCAGACCGCTTGGGCCTACTACACAGAAGACTGATGCAGTAGGATGGTGTGACCTCAGTTGACACTGTTTTCCCAGCATGCAGCAAGCACTGTGTTCCATTGCCAGTGCTGCTTTTCCCAGCGTGGTGGGCTCAGCTGGAAGCCTAGAACTGAAGAGGAAGGTGGTGAGGGTCATAAAGGGATCAGCTCAGCTCACTGGCCACAGAAGGTATGAATGAACAAAGGTAGCTGATTTAGGGAATGGACACACATGTGCAATAAGAAGAGCCAGGAATAGGAGGATTGCAATAAGTTTGGCTTAGCCTGGGATAAATGATGAAGTTGAAGTTCTGTCCCAGCCAACCAACAACTGAGAACAGTGGCCCAGTGTCAAGAGCAGCTGGACATTGAATCCTGGAGAAGTAGTCAGTGCTGTGCCCCAAGCTGTCACTTCCCTCACGTCAGCAGGAGAGCCTCTGGCAAGCACCTCCCATACAAGGTTCAGCTTTGTCTCACCTAGGTACAATCAGTGCCAGAAACTAAATATTTACAATGTAAAGAAAAATACACAAATTGAAAAACATTTTAGCATTGAAAAGCCTGGCAGAAGAAAGATACATTTTTTCCTCCTCTGTTGCTCCTACTGTTTGTTTTGCTTTTTTTTGGTTTTGACACAAAGTTCCATGTACTAAGGAATGAATCCCAGCTGACCTTGCATATCTTTCCATCTGTCTCTGAACGGTGATGTATTGCAGGTGTGTGCTCCTCAGCCCCATTTGTGGGATTCTGAGAACTATGTGGTCTTCATACATGAAAAGCACTCTACCAACTGTTGCACTCCCAGAGCTCTTTCTCAAGGGACTGGACCTGGGTACTGCCACATAAGGACTCTGTAATGAACTCACACTAGGAACAGAGAACAAGGAGTCATGTCTCTGGATCATTCTATGGACTTAACTAGCTATTTTGTCTATTAATGTGATATGCTTTTCAAGCGTATAATTTTACTTTTTTTTGAGACCAGGTTTCTCTGTGTAGCCTTGGCTCTCCTGGCACTCACTCTGTAAACCAGTTTTGCCTCAAACTCGCAGAGATCTCACTACCCCTGCTTCCTGGGTGTTGCGATTAAAGGCCTGTATCATCAAGCCCAGCTCAGTCCTTCTTAATTTATCGTTGGTAGGCAGGTACAGGCCATTAATTTCAGCATTCAGTAGGCACAGGCAGAGAACTCTTTGTGAATCCAAGGACAGCCTGGTCTAGGAAGGGAGATGCAGGACAGCCAAGGATGCACAGAAAGACCATATTTGGAAGCAAAATAAAACAAACAAACAAATAATAAGGGAAGGTGGGGAGAAAGAGAAAGAAAAAATAAACAGAAGAACTACACGCAAATTCCTTTTACAAAGCTTGCATCAAAGTAATAGCAAAACCAGGTAAAAAAAAATTTAAGAATACCAGAAAATAATATTTCAAGATTTTAGATGAATATGGATGCCAAACTCTTTATTATAATACTTGAAGCAGAACTCAGGCATGTACAAAGATTATCCACTATGAAAGGTTGGCTTTATCACTGAAATGCAGGGGTGACTCAACATGTGGAGACCAATAATTTAAAACCATGCACAACTCATAATTGGACTTAATGACAAAAAGTCACATAATCATATCAATAGAAAACAGAAATAACTTTTTTATTTCGTTTTTCATTTTCGATGAAAACTATAAGCTGCCTTAATGAGGAGCCTAAGCTTTCAGGTTATAGGTGGTACTTTCTAAGCTAACACTTTGCTCAACCATGTTCATAGCAGCCTTATTCATAATAGCCAGAACATGGAAACAGCCTAAGTGTCCCTCAGTAGAAGAGTGGATAAAGAAACTGTGGTACATATACACTATGGAATACTACTCAGCTATTAAAAACAAGGAATTCCCGAAATTTGTGGATAAATGGATTGAGCTAGAAATGATCATAATGAGTGAGTTAACCCAGAAGCAGAAAGAATCAAATGGTATATACTCACTTATATCTGCATACTACCCCAAGGGGCATGTCCCACAAAAGCCTTCACTTACCAGGAAACTGGGACAGAGGGGAAGGCATCCTATTGGGACTCTAAATGAGAGACGCATGGGAGAATAGCAAAATAAAAGGATACAGAGGGTCCTAGATCGTTTTTTTCAATACAGGGTTTCTGTTGCACTCCTGGCTGTCTTGGACTTGCTTTGTAATTCCGTCTAGGCTTGGCCTTACAGAGATCTACCTGCCTCTGGCTCCCTAGTCCTGGGAATAAAGGCTTTAGCTACTGGACTTGGCTCAGAAATAATCATTTAACAAGCCCCAGATTCCTAGAAAAATTGGGGGACAGGGAACATATTTCAACAAAATAAAAGCTATATAAGTGAAACCCTATATCACCTTAAATGGGGAGAAAATTGAAGCAATTCCAGTGAATTCAGGAAAGAGACAGAGATGTCCACTACCATCACTCCTTTTCGATACTGTGCCTGACGTATTAGCTAAATCAATGGGACAAAGAAGGCCAAATAGAAAAATGAGTTAAATTATCCCTAAATGCACATGTTTTAGTGATTTATTTTTATTTCATTTTATGTATATGAACGTTTGCCTATATTTGTGTAGTCTAAGATACCATTCTAAAGTATATAGCCTATTGCCTTTGCCCTTGGCTGCATCCAGAACATGAAAGTAATGTGTCTGATGGAGATATCACACACTTTGGACACAGGACTGTGAGGAATCAAGCTGGAACTGACCTGTAGAATGTATGTCCGAATGTGCTATGCTAGTTGCTATGGAGAAAACAACAAAAACCCTACCTGGTTGAGAAACCTATGAACCACTGTAGCAGGACAAGACATGTCAAGATAGACCCAAGGGTGCAAAAGGATGTTCATATCTCAGGGGTGACCTACAGCTACCTAATTGAATTTGTCTAGAAACATATGCAAATACCTATGGCTGTCAATTTTTCCTAAGCCAGTATAAGTTCTAATTGCATTCAAAGTACCACCCTTGTATCCAAGGTAAGTGTAGCTCTCACCCCAAAACAAAATGGGTTTTAATTTCTTTGTTCATTTGGTGTAGCTTCATCATAAATACACAACTCATCAAAATGTAGAAGTAACAATGGGAGGCCCAACCAAATTAGTACATCTAGAAATGAACCCCTATATGTAATGCTAAGGGAACATGGAGGAAGATGGGACAGAAAAATTGTAAGATCCAGAGAACCCCAATTTCCAACCGGTGATCATGATATATATATCAGACAGCTGTAACCAACTGTAACAACAACAGGATCACCTAGACAAGATCTGCACAAAGAAAACACCAGCTGACATTCCAAAGTAGGTGGGAAAATCTCACAAGGCCCCAGCCAGGATAAAGTACTATAGGGCTTTTTGCATTGTTGCTGTCTAGATTCTTTAATTCTTTATATATTTTGAAAATTATCCCTCTGTTAGATGTAGACTTGAAAAAAATATTTCTCTCCGCTCTGTAGGCCATCGTTTTGTCTTGTTGATGTGTCTTTTTGCTGGCAGAAGCTTTTCAGACTCATTCATTCCCATTCATATGTCAGTCTTAGTGCCTCACTGCCACCATTTGCTGTTTCTGCTTAGAGTTTTCTCCTGTACCATGTGTTCAAGCCCAGTCGCCACTTTCTCCTCTGAAGGTTCAGTGAATCTTGTTTTATATTGAGATCTTTGGTCCATTTGGATTTTCATAATGTGTTGTAATAAATAAAGGTGGCACAAAAATTGTGAGAGAGGCTAAGCAATGACTGCTCCAGTTTGAGACCCATGTCACAAGAAGAAGCTGACACTGCCTGGAGAACCAGAAACCAGAGGTCAGATGGCCCAGAGACCTAGGATAGAGCTAAGAATAATTAGGGTTTTTCCTTGCCATGGGCTCTATTGCCGGAGCTTTGATCACTTCCCCCTTGTGGGGTGCATTACCAGGCCACAGAGGAAGAGGACGCAGAATTCCTGGGGAGACTTGGCAGGTTGGGGTCAGTTGATATATGAGAAGGACTCATCCTCTCAGAGGACTTGGGGAGGAGCACAGGAGGCAGCTAAGTGTGAGAAAGGGTAGTATCAGAAGGAGACAATGGAGGGGCTATGATTGGGCTGTAAATGGAATACACTTTTAAAAATAGATTTAACAAAAAGAAAAGAAAAAAAGAAGATAAGTATTTTTAATGGATACTAAACCTGTAATTAAAAATTCAGACATTCAAAAAAGATTAAATGGCTGATAAAAAAGAATTATTCATCTCCTGGGACCAGCTCCCTTATAGGTTATCCAGTCCCAAGTGGTAGTCCCTAAATTTTTGTATGTAAGCAACACTGAAGGGAGACAACATGATGCTTCAACAGCTGTTTGTGTGTGTGTGTGTGTGTGTGTGTGTGTGTGTGTGTGTGTGTGTAATAGTAATTACTATAGAGGAGATCATGAGATGAGAGGAAATTGAGAAAAAATAAAAGAGTTATTGAAGGAGGGAGAGGATGGGGTGGAAATGATGTAAAAAAAACCTTATGAAATTATAAGAGAAATTTGTTTTTTTCTTTTTTCATATGAACTGAATGGGCCAACAGTTTGATGAGCACAGAGAAGCACATGCTACAAAGCATGCTGATGTATGTTTGGTCACCAGCACATATACTTTGTAAGAAGAGAACATATCCCCCTATGTTATTTGACTTTTGTGTGTTTGTGTTTGGAGACAGGGTCTCATTATATAGTGCCGGCTGTACTGGAAGTTGCACTGTACACCAGGCTGGCCTCCAACTCACAGGGATTTGTCTGGCTCTGCCTCCCAAGTATTGGGACTAAAAACATACACCAACTTCCTGTCATTGCTTGATTTCTAATTACTAGTTTGTAGCCTATTTGCCATGGCGCACCTGTGGAGGTCAGAGGAAACCATGTTGGTGTCTGTTCTCCACCTGCATTCTAGAAATCAAATTGGGGTCTTCAAGATTTTAACTGTGGAACCTTTTGGGGGTCAGGGAGTGCTAAAAGGCCCTTTGATGCACTGAGGTTTGTACTGTTTTTTTTTCTTCAACAAAGGCAAATTCTAAATGTATGTGCCATGCTGGCCTGAACCTCACAAAACTCCTCTTGCCTTAGTATAAGGAGAGCTAAAAACACATGTTGGAATTGCACAGGTGTTTTAACAAGGCTGCCTGACTACCCACCCACCGCCACAGAGTCACATGTTGCAAGATATATGATCCCAATGTCATCACTGAGATTGAATATTATTTTTAAAAATCCTGCCTTTGATCCTCTTGCAATCCCTGAGTTTGTGAACTGTGAAAACATGTCTTTTGTTTGGTGGGTTTGAGGACTAGCACATACCTTTCATCCAAACTTTGCAAATGAATGTTTGTAATCTTGATGAATTTGGAAAATTGATTTATGTTCATCATACTATAGGTACATATTCAGGATTTCAGTGGGCAACTGCTTCAATTCCTAGAAAGGATAATTCTGTAATTACACATTTATTAGAAGTTATGGCTATTATTAGGAAACCTTTACAATTAGAATAGACAATGCCCCAGCATATGTCTCTAGTAAAATGAAGCAGGATTTTTTGTATAATACAACAAAAATATATTACAGGTATAACCACACAATCTTACAGGACAAGCAGTTATAGAAAGATCTAATCTTAACTCAAGAGATACGCTTAATAAACAGAAAGGAGTAATAAATACCCCCAAACATAGATTATGTAATGTGTTATTAGCATTAAAATTTTAAGATGCAAATAAAAAAGGAACAACAGCTGCAGAGAGACATTGGATAATAGAAAAAATGCTGAATTAAATCGGCCTTTGTATTTTAAAAATGTGCTGATCTCAGACTGGAAACTAGGATATGTTTTACTTTTGGGAAGAAGTTTTACCTTCTTTTCCAAGAAAAACCATGGATAACATCAAATTGATAAAGATTAGCTTTGAACAAGAAGGATCACCTAAAGATAGGTAAAACAGGTCATCAGACAGTTTGGTCATTCAATTCAGACTAACATACAAGACTAAAGTTTTCTTCTTAAATAAAAAGGATAGTTTTATTGTTTGGTAATGAAAACACAGTTAAGAGATTTGACATATTAAGGCCGATGAAGAGTCGTACACCGGTAATCCCAGCATTTTGGTTACATAGGTAGGATGGTTTGTAATCCTTCAGTTACAGTGAGTTTGGTTTGGTGGTTCACAGTTTAATCCCAGCACTTGGGAAGCATCTGTCTTTAATCCTAGCATTAACTTTTTTAAATCCTGTGTATGCCAGGTGAGGTGGTGCACACCTTTAATCCCAGCACTTGGGAGGCAGAGGTAGGCGGGTTGCTGTGAGTTTGAGGCCAGCCTGGTCTTCAAAGCAAGTCCAGTACAGTCAAGATAACCTAGAGAAACCCTGTCTCAAAAAATAAAAAATAAAAAATAAAATGAAATTCTGTGTACAAACTGGTCTTATATTAAATGTGTGTGTTAGGGCTGAAGTACTCTAAATAAAAGATGTATTTTTACAGTTAACAATCTCAGGAATCATGGTGGAATCAAAGGTAGTTTCATACAGTTCACAGCCACAGGGACCACACTGGGATCAAATTTCGTGCAACTGTCTCATTGTAGATGTCCTAGAAACCTCTCTGTAGACCAGCTGGGGAAGGACCTCACAGAGATAAACCTCCAGACTACTGGGATTAAAGGCATTCACTCTTGTGGATGGCTAAGGAAATTTATTGTTACTGTGTGTATCAGGCTGGCCTGAAATGCAGAGATTCTATCTGTCCTGTAACTTGCGTAGTAGACCATGCTGTTCTTGAACTCCCAGAGATGTGCCTGCCTTTGTTTCCCATGGGCTGGGATTAAAGTCCAGTGCTACTATGCCCAGCCGAATCCTGACTTTCTAGTTCAGTGTTCTTGTTTTCATATGTGAAGGTCTGAGTCAATCAATCTACAGTAGGAAAAAAATCAATCTTTAATAATATTGAATGGGTAGAGACTCATTGAACCAATCAGATAGGAGCTTGAAAAGGGTAGGTGGGGCTACATAGGGAGGGGCAAGAAAGAAGGTGCATAAAAGGTTCAAAATAGGTTCAGTAGAACATTAGAGTCCTTGAGCCTGGAGTTGCAACTTGGTCCTGTTGGAAAAAGGAGGTCTGTCACCAGTGTTCATAGCAGGTAAGTCACTCACCTCTGTAATGAGACTTCTTGCATTCTGTAGCCTTATCTCCATCAAGCTATAGTCACATTTCCAAATCTACAATTTCAGATTTAATATAATTTGATTTTAATGAGAAATTGTCATTATATGGGATTTACATGTTAATTTCTTTGTTTTCATGAGTTTTTAGAGACAGGGTCTCAACTAGGCAAGGCTGGCCTTGAACTCGAGATTCATCCAGCTCTGTCCAGATTTCTAGGGTCATTCTGGAACTTTAATTAGCATCTTCTTTTTTGTTTGTTTTGTTTTGTTTGTTTGTTTGTTTGTTTGTTGGGACAGTGTTTCTTTGTGTAGCCTTGGTTGTCCTGGACTTGCTTTGTAGACAGGCTGGTCTCAAATTTACAGCAATCTGCTGCCTCTGCCTGCAAAGTGCTAGGATTAAAGATGTGTGCCATCACACCCAGCCTAGGACCTTCTTTCTAATTCAATCCCTTTGTATTATCTTAAATTATATTTCATAGAGTATTGTATTGCATTTGTGTGAATGGAATATTTTTCTTAATTTTAGCCTACAGAGAGTTCTGGGGATGACTTAATGCATAGAAACTCCAGGTCCTGACTGATGGAAACCAAGGCAGTAGGAATGTGGTTGCTTCAGCCTTGTCTATTTGACAATGAATGTCTAACATACATACAGACACACACACACAAAAACACATACATATGAGTGTGTGCAAACTAGGAGCCAGGCAACATACAATAGCCACACTTGGAAACTTGAATTCATGTACTGATCACAAACGATCACAATCCAGGGTAGAGTTGGCTGCATGAAGAATTCTTATCTCTACATAAAATTTAAGAGAATGAAATGGATGATCTGGGAATGTGACTGAATGTTAGAACACATATGTTGTAGGAACAAACCCCATGAAGAAAACTTCAATGAAGAAATTTAAAAGATTTAAAGTCTTTGTTTTGTTTTGTTGTTGTTGTTTGCCTTTTTTGTTTGTTTCATTTTGGGGTCCTTGTTTTGATTTTTAGGGTTTTTTGTTTTTGTTTTTGTTTTTGAGAGGATGGATTGCTCTGCTTTGACTTGGATGTGCTGGACTCACTTTGTAGGCTAGGCTGGCCAGTGTTGCTAGCTTCTGAGTGAGTTCTCCAGCCATTGTTTTTTGTTGTTGTTGTTTGTTTGTTTGTTTTTTGGTTTCTCTTGTAGTTCTGGCTGTCCTAGACTCCCTTTATAGACCAAGCTGGCCACGAACTCACATGAATCTGCCTGTCTCTGCCTCCTGAGTGCTGGGATTAAAGGCATATACCACCACGCCTGGCTGGATATTCTTCCAAAGGACTTTTGTTCAATTTCCAAATACTACATGGTGGCTCATAACCAACTATAATGAGATTTGGTGTCCTTTTTTGGCATGTAGGCCCACATACAGGCAGAATACTGTACAAATCACACACCCACTCACTTACCCAATCTCTAAGAGAGAGAGAGACTTCTCTGTGTCGCCTTGGCAATCCTGGATTCATGTTGTCGGCCAGGATGGCGCAGTGAACCACCTCCTCTGCCTCCCAGAGTGCTGGGATTACAGGAATGTGCCAACATGCCAGACTGACATGTAAAATCTCTCTCTGTTTCTGTCTCTCTGTCTCTTTTTCTCTCTCTGTCTCTCTGTCACTCTCTGTCTCTGTCTCTCTGTCTCTCTCTGTCTCTGTCTCTCTGTCTCTCTCTCTCTGTCTCTCTCATTCCTGTGATGTGTGATAAGTAGGTATTTTCAGAACTTAGCCTGAAACTATGTCTCCTCAAGGCTTCAGCAGGTCCATCTAATGAAAAACTGTCTATCAGGATGAGCATCATCAACCCTTCCACACTCATGCAGCTGGCCACGCAGGGGCTTCTGAGGAAAGATGCTTTGGAAATCTCTGCTCTGGAGAACCTGCCCACTGAGCTCTTACCATTACTGTTCAAGGTTGCCTTCTATGGCAGACATATAAATATATTGAAGACAATGGTGGAAGCCTGGCCTTTTCCCTGCCTCCTTTTGGGAGTACTGATGAAGTCCCCTGAAGTGGAGACCTTGAAAGCTGTGCTGGGTAGCATATACATTCTGCTGATGCAGAAGGCTCATCTCAGGTAAGCAAGGTCCAAAGAGGCTAGAAGGGAATTCACTGGACTAGTGGTAAGACACAGGTGAAGACAGGGGGAATGAGTTAAAGCTGTACAGAGGATTCTGAGGTCATTGACTTGGAGGTTTGTGGAATTACTACTCAAGTTGTGAGCTGATATAAATGACAGTCAGTAATGGAGGGCATCTCAGAGGGGATGTAGGCATAGTAGGAGGAGCCTTTCCCCATTTCTCCTACAGACACTAGATGTGGAAGAGACAAGCCCCCATTTGAATGGAAGAAGGACATGTGTCCATGTAGCTCAGGAAAAGAGTCCTTGCCTGGCAGGCGTAAGATGCTATGTTGGAGCTGACATTATAAAAGTGGGGTACAAGCTGCCTCCAAGTTGGTTCCTGGTTTACATTATAAAGCTTTCTCTTATCTCTTCACAGTAGGTGCAAGCTTCAAGTGCTTGACTTAAGGAATGTGTACCAGGATTTCTGGGATGTATGGGCTGGAGAGGATGGAACTGGCTCAGCAGATAATGTGAGGGAGAAACAAGTAGCAAATCGCACTCATAGATATGCCCAGAGGTGGCTTTTGAAGGTGTTCACTGACCTCCACCTCTACTTCCAGCTAGAAGAACACCAAATGTACTTATTGCAGTGGGCCCAGCAGAGAAAGGGCTCTGTGCAGTTGTGCTGTCTGGAATGAAAATATGTGCCTTTCCTGTGGAAATCGTCAGGGATGTCTTGGATATTTCCAAACCATACTATATAGAGGAATTGGAATTTTTTACAAGCCAGGACCTGTCCTTCCTACGTCACATTGCACTTTGCCTTGGCCAGATGAGAAATATTCACAAAATCTGTCTACGTCACATCTACTTATACACGGGCAGAGCTGAAAATACAGTGGCAGACATAGTAGAGAAGTGCCTCTCCAAGTTCCATGCTCAGTTCTCCAAGCTCAACTGTCTCCAGCATCTCTATGTGAATGGCAACCACTTTTCCATGGACCACATGAAACAGTTTTTCACGTAAGGAATGATTGTGAACCATTTCTGTTATGACAGCAAACTTTCCCTTCTACTTTGATCATTAGTGGGCACCTGTGGCATGCCAGCCACAGTGGGGTTTACATCTAGAGACTCATGACAGTATGTCAGTGTGCATTGTTTCCTTCTGAACTGAGGTCATTCGTTCAGTTCCCATTCATTTAGCAGAGTTTGAGCTGTGGTAGAAAATGCGTAGAAAGCTGCATTGCATGTATGTCAACTACACGGGTGGGATAGATGCAGTGAGTGACCTTTAGGTACTCTTCTTTGGGATTCTCTCTAAGACTAAGGCAGTGGAAGGGAACAAGACAAATTAGAGGGCCCTGAGCTGGGGAGGACCCACACCTGTGGTTCCTAGTGGAGTTCTTTACAAAGATGTCTCTGAACAGAAACCAGTTTGTTCCTCTATTGATGTCTCTGTCAGACTCTAATTCTGGCTGGAGGGAAAGATGATTTTTATACAAGTTGGAATTTAGTAGTTGGGAATTGGTGACATTGGGGTACAGTTTCATCAGTTTCAAGGGTGGAGCACTGAAATCAGGGATAGAGGTTGTTTGAGATAACAAGGAAATGATGAACACCGTTGGACACAAGCCAAGATGTTGCCAGAAACTTTATGTGATATTCCTTTCTTGGTATGTCCTCCCAGCATGATGTGGCAAGATCTAGTTCTCTGTCTGACAGGGAGGATGGGGAGTTGCATATCTGCATTCTGAGACCATCCCACCTGATAGTGCTGTGCCTCAGGAGATAGTGATATGAGTAGACACCTTCATTCTGTACCTCGGTGATGACATTCAGTTTAAGTGTAGATTGACTTTGCATATGTGGTTCCCTCATTCAGTATCAACCTTAGTAATGTCCTCCAACAACATGAGCCAGAACTAATTCATTAATCTTTCTCTAGATACCTGAAGACCCCATTGGAATCCTTGTCTGTTACTCACTGTCATCTCTCACAGTCAGATTTGAAACACTTGTCATGGAGTCAGAGTCTTTGTCAATTGAAACACATGCACCTCAGTGGGATAGTGTTACTCATGTCCCATCCCACAGGTCTCAAATTCCTCCTGGATAATGTAGCAGACACTGCTGACCCTGGAGTCAGAGCACTGCAGCCTGGAGGGCTCTCACCTCAGTTTTCTCCTGCCTCCTGTGAGCCAATGCTCCTAGCTCACCAGGGTCATTTTCTATGACAATAACTTCTCCGTGGCTGCACTGAAGCACCTTCTGCACTGCATGGCCAATCTAAACATGCTGACTGTAGAGCACTACCCTGCTCCCCTAGAATGCTATGATGACTTGGGTTATATCCTTGTTGACAAATTTGCCCAATTGTGTTCTGTGTTCCTGGAAATAATTGTGGCCAAAAGGCAGCCGAAGACAATCACATTTGCTACAGTCATGTGCTCTGAATGCAGTCAGCGCTGTGTCTGTGACATGAAGACCAGACTTTGTCCATGTTGGCACGTTGAAGTCGTACATAGACATGGGGGCTGTTTTTCTGGATGCTGAGGACATCAAAGTCAAGGAACTGCTTGTTCATCAACGAGTCCCAGGACAGGTGGCTTTAGATCCAGTTTCGTTGCACTTGTTTGTGAATCACAATGGTGTTAATATCTTCATACTGGGAGCTGTGCATGATATTGCAAAGATCGCGTGAACCAGGTCCTTTTGGATTCAGCAAAGATTAATTCTCCATTTCTTCACTGTTCTTTATCAGAGCAGGGAAAACCCATGGCTTCTCCATGTTGTACTATAAGGTCAAGGATACGAATCTGAATGCTTTCATTGGTTGCTACTCGGTATGACGTCACTTTTACATTTACAATCAGGATATTCTGCCATCAAGAAGTATGCTCAGGACATTATGTCTAAGGCCTTTCAATATCAGACTGGCATTTGCAATCATTTATGGATTGTCTTTCTCTGTTTGGCTTGCTTGTGGGTTTCCTTAAACAGAATTGTCAAACGAATTAACAATGTTAGCCGCTTCCTGTGTGAAGGGTCCTAGTTTAGAGAATGGCAGGGGTTTATTTTTTTTTTTTTTTCAGGGTACTCGATAGAGTTGCTGTAATTTTTAGAGGGATTGGTGAAGCACAAAGGCCTTGCTAGAGAATTGTGTGACCTGAGACCCACTGTCCAGTGTTCGTTGTGAGTCTGCTCTTTAGTTAAGGGGTACCAACGCTAGTAATTTTATTCCTTTGTCACTGTATAGGTAGGCAAGAAAAATATTTTAATTAGTCTCTCTTTTCATGTACATTATTAAAACAACCAATTTCCGGTTTCACATGTCATTGTGATTCCTGACTGACTTAATACAATCTCATCAACTGGACGGGTGCTCTTGAAAATCACTCAAGATAGATTCATTGTGAGAGAGCGATGTGATCTGAGCATAGGGGCATTCCTAAAGAGTCCCCTCGATCATTACTGTCTCTCAATTAGGGCGCGGGCAGGTGGCAGTTGTGCGAATTAGGTGTTCATCAAAACTATGGGGAGGGATCATAGGGACTTATTGTGACCCATAGGCATCTTCTTGTTCTTTAAAGTAGTTGCAATTTTATCTGTGCAATTGTACCCCATGCCCAAATTGATTCACAGCAGTACACTGCTTACTGTAACCAATCCCACTATGGCTTGCCCCTTCCAGGAATTTTTATCCTAGAAAGATAGGAAATCTATAAGCATTTTTTGGGTTTCCTCATGCATAAGGCATCCTTACCACTTCTACTCTCATGTTCCGCCGGCGTATTTTAGCAGGTTGGTGCACACCTTAAATCTATCCGTTAGGAGACACAAGGAAGGGGTCTATGAGTTACAGCTATCTATCTTTTATGAGTTCTATGTCAGTCAAAACTATAATTGAGACCTTATTCAGCAAAGCAAAAAAACAAGTCAACATAAATCTGGCCAGCACTGGGGGGCAGCAGAAGATGTGTGATCTCTGTGAAGTTCATGGGCCCGCCTGGTCTACAAAGAGGTCCAGGCAGTCAAGGCCTCCCAGAGAAACCTGTCTGATAACACACACCACCACTAAATAAGAAAAGAAAAAGAAAAATCTGGCATGGTTAAATATATGCCTAATCTCAGGGTGGTCTCTGACAGTTCAAACAGCCTGTTGGTCTACAAAGGCGTTTGAATCACCAGAGCTTGCACAAGAGGGACACCATGTCCCCACCCCATCCCGCCCTTCACCTGGCACTGGTAGTGGCAGGCTGGCACAGTTGGTGAGGCTGGGGGCTCAGGAGGGAGCGTGGGTTGGTGCAGTGTGGTTCGTGTTCTTGAGTGTCCCAGCATTCAGATCACCTCCATCTCTCCCCTCCCTGACCCCCCCACCTGGCTAGCGGACACTCCTGAATCCTGGGGGGATGGCTTTCCTAGAGATACCACCATAGAACGCTGGGGGTACTGAGAGGCAGGGGAGGGCAGGCGAGGTGCTTCTTCAGCCCGCCTCCCTGGCGCACACCGCCTGTCTTCTGGATTTCTTCTCTGATGCCTCTACACGCTCGCTGTTAAGCAGGATGCAACGAGTGGAGTTGCACTTATGACGCCGCCTCTGCTTGGCCTGAGCTCCCCACTGCCCTGCCTTGGGCTTTCTCTAGACCATGGACCCCTGCGGATCCCTGCAGCATATATGGTCCATGCTCGAGGCAGAGCACTGGAACCATAGCTGGCTTCCTTGTCAGCGCTCTGGGCCATCCCGCCTCCCCCGGCCTGCTTCTCTTGGGGCAAGAAGCGCGTTTTATTCCAGTTCTGGAAACCCTTCTTCTGCCTTCCCTTCGTTATTGCTTGGGCAGCCTAGGCAGAGGACCCGAACCACCTTCCCCCACCCCCATGCCTCTGGTCCGGGACCTCGTTCCTTGGCCCTTTGACTCTGTGGGTGCTTTACAACAAAACGAGAGCATCCCTCAGATCCGGAGGCTTCTAACGGCAGGGCCGTGGCCACATGCTTCAGTCTGCGGCGTGCGACTGCCTCAGCACTGGGACGCTGCCTTGGGGCACAGCGGATGCTTTGGCTGCTCCAACTCTGCGGACAGAGCGTGGCTGGCATGGACTACCTAAGCCAGTTGCTTTTCCCTTTGCTTGGTCCAACGGGGCCGGATGGGGTCCACCAGCCCCCTTCTTCCGGGACCTCTCCTACCTCCTTCGGACTGGACTTTACCAGCCAGTATGAGAATCTGAGTTGAGGATCAAGGTAAGCTACAGCACACCCCCGTACCCATACAGCGCGAGTGCACAGCTGTGCGTTTTCACAGTGATGCTCCGAATGTCACCTGTGGTCCATTTCCTAGGCTACAGTGCGAACCACTCACTCTACAGATGTTCATTGCATGCTAAGACTGAAAGGGAGGCCTGCGGTTTTGCATACCTTCTACCAGTTGCACTGCAGATGGCTGGCTCCCGCCAGCTATGAAGTGTTGTCGTGGTCCCAGAGCACTGGAGAGGACCTTGCCTCCCATAGAACACATGGCTGACAAACATCGCTGTGCTGAATCCTGAAGCTTCGAATTAGGGACATTGAGCTTGCGAAGTTTGAGCACAGACATTGGGAATAAACCACAACTTGTGGATGGTTTTTCCTGTTCATGGCCCTTCAGGGGTCGGGAAGGAAAGTCGTCTCTCTCTGTGTAGGGTGGATCAGTGCCATCCAGGCTTCCTGGCACTCAGCCCAGGAGCTGACTCAGTGTAGGCCTACTGTACCAGTTGCCTGCTCTGTGAGAGACGGGGAAGGAGGAGATAGTGTTGACTGCTGATTCCAATTTCCTGTCAGACATAAAGGGGTGTTTTTTTAGAGGGGCCC
>NW_026131723.1:0-40101 GCF_903995435.1 Acomys russatus
ACTCTCTGCTGTTTTTATTTTGATTACGCGCGCTTGGTTATCTAGGTTTCTCTTAAGTCCGGGGCTCCCTTCCCCTGCGGATACAGACGCATACTCCTGGCGCTTTATCTTAGCTAAGTGTCTGCTGCACTGAGCGCCCTTGAGCTGGGGGATGGGACCGGAAAGCTCCCTCCCTGTAAAGGAGGCCTTCTGCGTGACCGGTTCTCAGGACAAAGCCTTCCTCAGCTGACCTCGCGAAGGCTGAAGAAAACTCAGCCCAACCTCCCTACAGGCAGAACCTACAACACCCATACCTGCTCTGTGTGACTGGTTCGCAGAACAAGTCTCAGCCGACTTCCGCAACTGATAGAACCCACATTACCTATTCTGGGAATTAAATGCTGTAGATGTAGCAATGGCATTAACAATATCATAAAACATTAATATGTTGTGATGAGAACCTTTACTTACTACAAGCTCACTTGTACCAGGAAAGCAACTCATATGCATATGCCCCCTGTTTTACAGTTGGGAAAATAAATCACGCCTCAGTCTGCGTGGGCTTCTACTCTAGAAGGGAAGAGATGCCCACAAAAAAATTCCCGTTTGCAATATAATGATCCTTAAGAGGGAATCATCTTGGCTTCGCTTCAGAAGAATCATCCAAGGGGGGCCAGTTGTTGGGGCTCACCTTATAAATTTAAGCCCAGAAACCTCAATGCCACTTCTGAAAGGGGCTTATGGTCGGTTTGGTCATGAGACGGGAGCCTCTGCCCTAGTGTCCCACAGGGTCGGCCCCTGGAAAACAGTGCCTGGTAATATGAAAACTAAAGCCCCTAGGGAGGAGGGAGGTCACCCCTCAAGGCTTTGATAGGTTACCCGGGTTACCACCATACACATGGATTGCAAGACCCTTGGAAAGAGACAGAGGAAATAGAAAGTCCCAGAGCAGAGGAGGCGTGGTCAAGAGTGTGACTGTCATGTCCCTCTCAGGAACTCTGACTTCTAAAAGGAAGTAGAAGGGAGGTGCATGGAAGTTTATAGAACGTTGAACCAAGACTGACCAGTCAGGGACACAGTCTGGACTCAGGAGCCAAGACAGTGACTACAGTCTGGTTCTAAGGCAGGCTCTTTATAAGAAAAAACGTAACCCGGTAACAACCAGGTAATCAGGTGGAGGAAGCAAGGGGAGGGCAGCATTACATCATTTTGACTAGCTAAACAAAGTGTTTCTAACTGACCTTTAATTTGATTGGTCCTGGAGCCGGGGACTTCACAGAATGTCCAGGCATCAAAGTATACAAACTTTTAGTAGTGAAATCACAGAGACAAAACAATATAAGAGGTTATTCTGAGCCGGGTGTGGTGGCGCACGCCTTTAATCCCAGCACTCAGGAGGCAGAGGCAGTTGGATCATTGTGAGTTCGAGGCCAGCCTGGTCTACAAAGTGAGTACAGGACAGCCAAGTCTACACAGAGAAACCTTGTTTCAAAAGAAGAAGAAGAAGAAGAAGAAGAAGAAGAAGAAGAAGAAGAAGAAGAAGAAGAAGAAAAGAAAAAAGAGGCTGAGAACTTGAACCTAGGTCCACTTTAGGATCAAGATGAGGACTACAGACAAAATGGCTACAGTTAGGCTAAAAGCTAAAGTAGGTCTCAACAGAGGAGCTATAGTTATGCAAAAAGTCAAACAGGCCTCAACAGAACATCCACACAAAATTTTTATAACACCTTGTGAAGTTTCACTATTGTAGCTTTAAGTGAGGCCTAAGAGTTTGTTTGGTTTACGGGCCAATCGCTCTGCTGTGCCCCTTCTCGTCCCTTTTTTATGCTTTTTTTTTTTTTTTTTTTACATTGAAGATTGCAAGCAGGTGCGTTTTGCCTAAATATGATGATGTGTTTTGAGTGGGAATAGAATATTTCACTTCCATCACTAAATGTAGCCTCTGATTTGACAGCTCAAATAATTTGCCCTAAAAATAGCTAAGGAAATGTAAGCTAGGATCAGTGTCCACCACAGTCGCCAGCATCAGAAATCCAAATGCCAAAGAATTCCCCTTTCTTGACCTAGCTTTGCCCTCACTTCCGTCCTGTGGGGCCTGCACCAGGCACATCGATGCGCTTCCTAATCAACACTATATTAATATACATGAGGCAGAAAAACCTCAGTGGAGGATTAATTACCCTTAACAGTGTTTTTCTTTCAAAATTGGCTGATTTTCTTTGGGAAATATGACATGATATGATTTTGTGGGGAGTTATTATTTTTGGAAACAAAACCAAATACTAATTATAGGCTTACTGCCAACAAACCCAGTACAACCTGCGGCATCTCCTTCTTGTGGAAATGCTTCAATGTTTCAGGCTAAATATATCCTGGTAAATGAAACCTTAAGTTCCCATGATTAAAATAGCTCTTCAAATCCCTTTCTCTATCTTTTACAAAACTGAAACACACATGCATATTATTTAAAGAAATAAAGAACTGCATTGCATTGAAATGCCCTGTAAGGGCATGCAGAAGATATTATAATTTAGACTTAATTAAGATAGGTAGTATGGGTTTTAAAAGATTTAATAAGGGCTGGAGAGCGGAAAAAAAACCTGTAAGGGGAATTAGGACATCTTAACCATTGCAAAAGGTAATAATCTTGCCGGGTGTGGTGGCACACACCTTTAATCCCAGCACTCGGGAGGCAGAGGCAGGTGGATCGTTGTGAGTTCGAGGCCAGCCTGGTCTACAAAGGGAGTCCAGGACAGCCAAGGCTACACACAGAGAAACCCTGTCTCGGGGGGGAAAAAAAAAAGGTAATAATCTTGTCTGTGGGAATCTCAGAAACTATCTGAGAAAAAGAATTAAGTCACATATGTTCCGGCCTTCTGCATGGCTCATTGCTGTTTTAACATTCTTATTTCAGATCTCTGTATAAAAGAGCTGTTGTCTCTACGTAGCAATCTTCACAGGCAATATTGGTAATTGTACAGGAATTCTGGACTCTTATCTTCGAGAGGCTTCAACTAGACTCCAGAATGAGGGCCTTCTTTTCTTTCTCTTGCCTCCGTCTCTTTTAATCTTCCTGTCTTTTACCCTGCCTCAATTTGAGTAGAATGAATGACTGGGGAATTCTGCTAGCAGTAGGCAACAAGACATTAAACAACACACAACATTAGCTAAGTCACCCTAATGGCAGATGGGGGTCCCAGGGAACATTTGCCCGGAGGTGAACATGTGACAAGTGGACTTGCTTCTTGGTGGCATTTAGCTTCTTAGAGCTCAGGGATGAAACACCACGTGGGAATGAACAAGTGTGTGATCCTCTTATTTTATACATGAGAATATTGCGGCAGCTTGCTGGGAGCGTAGACGCGACCTCTGCCAGAGAAAACGCTACTGTCAGCATCTCCAGTATTTGTCAATAAGGTGCCGAAATGAAGCGCAGCACCACACTGGATGACATTTCTAGACTCCCCACCTGCAAAGCTGCTGTAATTTGGGGGTTAACTTCCCAGAGCCATTCCACTTTTTTCAAGTGTCTTAACTTTAGTGATTATCCATATAGATGATTTAAGATCAAATAATACCACCTGGTTATATCTTCAGTTGGGATAGTGTTGTTTTTTGTTTGTTTGTTTGTTTGTTTCTGTTTTTTGTTTGTTTGTTTTGTTTTTGTTTTTTGAGACAGGGTCTCTCAGGTGGGATAGTTTTGATAAGTCAATAGAGAAATAAAGCAGTAAGATAGGGTAACTGAGAGAGGGACGCAGTTTCTTTTGTATGTTTAGTTTTTGCAACAGGAACTCATGTAGCCGAATCTGGCCTGGAACTTACTATGTAGCTGCGGCTAACCTTGAACCTCCGATACTCCGGCTTCCCCCTCTCAAATTCTGGGATTATGGGTGCACACCAACACACTTGGCTCAGCTTCATTTTTTTCCCCATATTATACTGCTGTCAAGGGCATGATTTGAAACTAGTAATTGTTATGCAGGTGTTCAGGTGGTCTATCTAATTATCTGTCTATCTATCTATATATCTATATATATATATCTGTCTGTCTGTCTGTCTATCAACCTATCTATATCTATCCTGTTCTATCTTAGAGATGTCTCTTCCCCTTTCTAGGCTTGGGCCTAGCAGAGCCTTACTGGACCCTCCATGGAGAGAAAGATGGGACAGGACTAGCTTTAGCCTTCACTTTTGCTCTTCTTTCCTATCTGGTGTAGCCTCTCTGCATCTCACAGGGAGAGAGGACTGGTTGAGGCAAAGGGAAGGATGCTTTACTTAACTAGGCATGTGACAGAATCTTCTGCCAAGAGCCTCAAGGTAGCTGTGCTCTTGGTCTTCTGATAGGAATGTCTCCGAGATGCTACCCAAGGCTGTCATTGTCCCCAAGACAGAGTAGGATATCCTTCAGTCATGAGCTCTAGGGATTGAAATTAGTCAGCTGCAAATCCATCAGACTAAATAAAGACAGAGAAGCAGACTTGATAAAAGCCATGGGGTATCATTAAGGGCTTAGCTGAATTATATGCACATGGGAAGGAATCTAGCTTGATGACGGGAGTCCCCAGGCCAGATTGCTCAGTTTAAACCCAACCGACATAACCATGCACTATGATTGACACATGTGGACTGTGGCCTCTCTCAGAGGCCTCTTAGAAAGCCGAGATGCACCCCGCCCCCAACCAGCAGTGATACTGTAAACATACCTCTGTGCTTATTTTATTTGAGAAAGTGTGTGTGTGTGTCTATGTGTGTGTGTGTGTGTGTGTGTGTGTGTGTGTGTGTGTGTATGCCATGTGTGCAGGTACCCTTGGATACTCAGGAGGTGCTGAGAACTGGATCTGAGAGTCTTTTGGAAGACCAGTAAGTACTCATAGCCACTGAGACCTCTCTCCTAAATATACCTGCTTAACTTCAAATGGAGATGAATTGCATGATAGGGGCCCAAGCTTTGAGCCCGGGGAGTAGAGACCTTCCTCCATGGAAAGGATGCAGAAAATGTGTTCTTCCCTCTTTTCTTTTCTTTTTTTTTTCTTTTTATTTATTTATTTTATTTATTTATTTTTACCGGTTAAGCCAATTTATTAAAATAGTTGACTTAGGCGTCTGCAATGGTGACTTCAACTTCCATTCCTGGCTCAATACTGATGGAAGTAATCTGCTTAACAATCTCAGAAGGACTGTGTAAGTCAATGAGTCGCTTGTGGATTCTCATCTGGAAACGATCCCAAGTCTTGGAACCTTCACCACAAGGAGTCTTTCTGGTAGTGATTCTCAGTGTCTTGGTAGGCATGCGCACCGGTCCTTTCACTTTCAGATTCTTTTCCTTTGCGCCTCTGATCAAGTCGGCACACACTTTCTCCAGCGACTTTATGTTGCGGGTGGTAAGCGTGATTCGAATTCGGTGAATGGCCACCTCGGGTTCCACGGGCGTCTTTCCGGTATCTTTAAAAGCCATGGCTGCGGCACGGCTTCCTGACCGACTTGTTCCTCAGCAGGAGCAAACAGCGGTGAGTCAGGACCGGAGCAGAGTGAACAGAGCTCCGCTGCACGCACCACCCCGTCTCAGAAAGCTCTTCCCTCTTTTCTTGGCCCAAGGCAGCTTTAATTGTCATCTTCTGCTCTAAGGACTGTGACTCTTCCTTTGCCCCAGGCTCCTTCACTTTGCTGTGTGTGCCCTGCCTTTTCCGGTGCTCACAAACCACCAGCTTCCTTCTTTCCGTCCTTAAACTACAAACCTTCATTGAGATTCAAAACACAGCAAAGAGAAGGAGTTAGCTGGAGTGGCCACTTGACTTTTTAAGAGTCCCTCTTTTCCATAGGTACTTGATGTTTGGAATATGGCCTGGAGGTGGGAGTCCAGAACACCAGACCCAGATACAAAACAATAATCCCTCTATTGTTCAAGAAGTTTCTTTCATACTATTGCTCCCCCTACTTTGACTAGCCTTCACTTTTTGGGGATAAAACAAGCCATTTCTGGTTTATCTGGCAATATAGTCACATACTGCAAAGTGTGCATGTGGTGAGGTAGGGCCCTTCACTTCACCACTGGTGGTATTCCTATGTTTCTGGAATGGGTCTGTGCTCTAAATGTGTGTTCCTTTTGGGAGCCCACTACCTTTGACATTTCTTGACCTTTGTTGGACTAATTAATCTTCTCCATCTGGATGTATTTAGGTGGGATTTTGAATCATGTTTTTCATCCTTCTTCTTCCTAAGGCTCAGGATAAAATCCTGCAAGGCTGATTATCTTCTTTCCTGAGCTTAGTGATTTAAAATCCCCAAATGAAAGGCCACTCATCCTTGCATTCATTTCTTTTCTTGCTGTGGCCAGATGGATGAAAAACAACTAAGGGAGGAAGAGTGTTGTAGGATATTTGATCACATTATGAGCCCGGAGGTGGTATACTGGAAAAACCTGTTTCTAGTTGTAGTGTGGCTCAGCCCTAGCACACACCTTTAATCCAAGAGCTTTCTGTAAATAAGATTAAATAAAGTCAGCCATAGGCCAAGAGGCAGAGCAAGCAACCAGTTGACAGGAAGTGAACATAGGAAAAAAACCACAGAGAGTGAAAGTCTGGAGGACAGATAGACACACAGGAAGTAGAAAGAAGGGATATCCAGTTTGAAAGGGCTTTTCCTGGCATGGACAAGAAGGAACCTTTTCCTTCTGGGACATCTGCTGAGTAGGAGGGTCAGCTGGGGTTTTTCCCCACTTCTCGGAGGTAGCAGGCTTTCACCCCAGCATCTGGCTCCTGAGTCTATTGGTAAAATAGAATGTTTGGAATTTTGTTTAAAAACAACAGAAGAGTTGTCGTTGTTTGTTTGTTTTTGGCTTACAGTTTAAGAGTGTCTCATCATGGTGGGAAAGTCCTAGTGAAGGGAACACACTGCATCTGTGAAAAGTCACAACACATTGCATCTACAATCAGAGAGCAGAGAGAGATGGCTGTTCAGTTGATTTCTGCCCTTCCCCCTTTTTATTCAGTCTAGGACCCAGGCCTAGGAACCCTTTCTCAGTTGAACCTCTCTGGAAGCACTCTGCAGACTCACCCAGCCACGACCTTCCAGGGTGACTCCAAATCCAGTCCAGGTGACAATGAAGATTACTTACCAATCTTCTGTAGAGGTGCTAGGCAGATAGAACACTTACAGTTCCTGCTCCTTAGATCTTCAGGGGGCTGTGCCTGGAATTTTTTTTTTCTCCCTCTCAAGACAGGGTCTCACTACATAGTTCCAGTTGACACTGAACTATCAGTCCTCCTGCATCAGCCTCTGGACTACAAGATTGCAAGGCATCTGCTACCACACCTAACTCTCCTATTTGACTCCAACGTTCTCTTCAATCCTCCCAACATCCATATGCTTCCCAAAGAATTCCCTGTTGCTCAGTTTAACCAGAGTTCTTTACTTGTTTGATAGAAAGAGCTCAGACTGCTACGGCTTCCTGCTGAGCCATCTTGCCAGCCCTTAAACAGATTAAAAAAAAAAAAAAGTTAATGTCAGATAATGTAACTTCTTAAAAATCTGTTGCATGTTCTTTATCATATTCAATTCTGCTGTGATCTTGCATATTTGAAAAGTCTAATTTGTTGGAATCTACAAAGACGAGAAGGAGGTGGAAGGTGGCTCTCTTGAGGCTCTCTGGGAGGGGTCATCGTGTTTAACAAAGCTGCTGCCTCCTCTTTGATGCCAGCACTTGCCTGCTAACCTTCCCCTGTCAGCTCCAGCTCACTCTGTGTTGAAAAGGGGATAGCACTGTTTAGCATTCTTCTGGAGCATTTGTGTGACTGTACAGGGATGCCGTAGGGAAAGCAATGACAATCTTCAGACTGTTGTGGTGATAAAAATGTTCACACTGAATTTCCATCGCAAAAAAAAAAAAAAAACCAAAAAACCCCACAACTTAACTTATTGTTGATTGTATACATTCACTATGCAAAATATAAAATTATGTCAGCACTTGAAAGGCCCAGGCTGGAGGATGAGAAGTTCAAGGTCATTGTTCAATTCATACTGCATTTGATGTTAGCCTGGGTTACATGAGATCCTGTCTCACCAAGCAAGCAAACAGAGCCTGGGGATATGGCTTAACAGTTAAAAACATTTGTGGTTCTTGCAGAGGATTCTGTTTTTAGTTAGTTCCCAATACCCACATGGCAGCTCACAATCATCTGCAGCTCCAGTTGTAAAAGGGCTCCAGTGCACTCCTCTGGCCTCTGGGGGCACTGCATGCAATGTTGTACACATATGCACACAAGCAAAACAGTCATACATGCAAAATATGATTTTAATTAAAAACTAAAAATTATTCTTAAAGGAATTAAAAAAAAAATCAATCTCTAGAACTACCAAAGATCAATAAACAACCAAACCCAAACACCAGAAATATGTCCCTGGTCTGCGGCTCTCAGCATCATCTCAAGGACTGAGGGCAGAAAGGAGAAAGCCAATGGAGCCCAGCACTCCCTCCTTTCTGCTTTCTATTCCTCCAAGATATAAGCAAGCAACCTCAAGCTCTGCCTATTGTCTTGGCCCCCTCACCGTGGGGGAGCTAACACAGTAGGGGAAGGGAGCTGGGAAAGAAGTCCATGTGAACTCCCACCCAAGTGATGTATTCATCACCAATGAGCTATGAGGTCCCAGGTTAGTTAGTCATCAAGTCAATATTGCAGAATAGATGAAACAATACAGTTACTCAGAAGTTTCTGAGGATAAACTTTTTAGCTACACGAAGATAAACACTGGCATGTAATAAACTCTCATAAACCTTTAGGACTCTGAAGAACAGTTACTCATAAAACTAGTCATGAAAAATTTAAAAATCAGAAGATAAATTGTGCTAATGCTAATCCGCCCACAGAACGGATGCCTGGCTTGCATTCCATTAGCTGGGAGCATCTCTTAAGACATAAGGATGGCATATAAAACATTCGTGCGCCCTGAGAAGCAACCCAGCTTCTCTTTCTTGATTTCTGGTCTAAACTGTGTGACAAAGCATACTTTTGTCTTCTGTTTTTTTTTTTTTTTTTTAATTTTGTTTTCAAGACAGGGTTTCTCTGTGTAGCCCTAGCTGTCCTGGACTCACTTTGTAGACCAGACTGGCCTCGAACTCACAGAGATCCACCTGCCTCTGCCTCCCAAGCTCTGGGATTACAGGCGTGCACACCACACGCCCGGCCACTTTTGTTTTCTGTGTTCCATTTTCCTTGGATTTTACTTATGTTCAGTGAATAAACACATTCTTAACATTGTCTGCAGTATGAGTAATTAAAGCTTCTGGGAGAAGGAGCAACAGAATAAAACAATAACTCTACTTATCAGAGAGAAGCAAGATCTACAATGTGTCATAAGGAAGCTTCTAAAGCAGCCCAGGTGGTTCACCAGGGGTCCGCAGTGTGCTTAAACTGTTTTTTTAGTTTGAAACTGACAGGCGTTAACCAAAACCGAAGCTCGGCATAGTTACTTCACCCTTTTCCTAAATCAAAATTGGAGAAATTATCTAGGGCGTTCAGCTAGTCTCTGGAGGGTGAAACTGCTTCTTAATTACCCAACTAGAAAAAAATGCACACACCCCTGGGGAATTCTCAGGAAGCATTATGGAGAGTCTGTGTGAATTGCTGCCCCAGAGTGACACTTCTCACTGGAACTCAGCCTTTAGAGTTCAGGATATCTCTTAAGTCTTTCCTAGAAGCCTCTGAACTGCTGGGCCTTTCTCTGACCAGTGCTGTAAGATGACACCGAAACGCAGACAGTGGAGATAGGTTGGACTTGTAAAAAAAAACCTGAGTACTGGGGCAGGGCGCGGTGGCGCACACCTTTATTCCCAGCACTCAGAAGGTAGAGGTAGGTGGTGGTTTGCTGTTAGTTCGAGGCCAGCCTGGTCTACAAAGTGAGTCAAGGACAGCCAAGGCTACCACAGAGCAACCCTGTCTCGAAAAAACAAAAACAAAAACAAAAACAAAAAACCTGAGTACCGTGGTAACATGTAGTTGTTAATATACAGAGTGTGTTTAATAAGGACCTATCTGTGATGTACCCAGGACACTGGAGGCATAGAGATCAGGGGATGTTTGACTTCTGCTGGAGCCAGCAAAATGCCAAAGGAGAAACGACTTTAGTGAATGAATGCATGGCCTCCAGCTGGGAAATTGAGGCAGGGACAAGTTGCAGGAGAGAAGAAAGTCCAAGCAGCGTAGAGTTGTGTCCTGCCTGGATGGCAGAGTTGCAGCTACAGCCTGCCTTTAACTTAAGTCTGCAGTGAGCTCCGAATGCACTCTCTTTCCCCATACCCAAGTTTGTCCTACAGGGTCAGCCTGGAGGTCACGTCTTCTGAAAGGCATGGTAGTCCAGACTAGGTTATTTATTATTATTTTCTCTCACAATACCTCACACTCTTCTAATTCAACTAATAACAAAATGTCATATTGCCTCCCTCCGCCCCGACCTGCAAACTTTAAGGGCAGTGAAAGCAGACTTATGTTTGACCAGTTCACATAACGTCCCCAGAACCAAGTACTGTGCCAGAGAAATGTATATAACTAGCAATAAATACTCATGAATAACTAAGGATGAGTGTGACTATATTGCCTTTAGGTAGGTATTTGTTAAAAAAGAATTCAGAAAGTGTGCTCCAGTTTCACCAGGGCTGTCCCTAGCCTTGCCCGGTGGCAAACAACTTGATGGCACTCCTTTTACTCTCCTGAACATGCACACACTCAGACATGTACAGACACATTTACACAGACTATCCACACTCCCAGGCTCATAGACTCTTGCATTCATACCCCGACATATGCACAAGCAGAGACTCATATTTGTCTCCCTCTATTCTTTTACTGTTGCTGTTTGCTTGGTCTTATTTTTTTACTTGTTTTATATTAACTTTTGGTTTTTCAAGACAAAGTTTCTCTGCTTTTCCAGAACTCAATCTGTACACTAGGGTTGCCTTGAACTCAGAGATCACCTGCCTCTACCTCCTCAATGTTGAGACTAAAGGCATGTGCTGCCACCACTTGCTGCTGTTTTTATTTCATTATTTATTTATTTATTTTTTTTTCAAGATAGGTTTTATGTGTGTAGCCTTGGATGTCCTAGACTCACTTTGTAGACCAGGCTGACCTAGAGCTCCCTGTGATCTGCCTGCCTCTGCCTCCCGAGTGCTGCAATTAAAGGCGTGTGCCACCCATTGCCAGCCCATTTGTTTTTATTTTTAAGACAGGGACTCACTCTGTAGACCAAGTTGGCTTTGAAATCCTCTGGCCTCATCTTCCTGAGTGCTTGGATCATAGGCATGTGACCACCGTATCTGATTCTTCTATTGATTGTTTACATTTTTTGGTTTTTTTTTTTTTTTTTTTTTCTTTTGAGACAGGGTTTCTCTGTGTAGCCTTGGCTGTCCTGGACTTGCTTTGTAGACCAGGTTGGCCTCGAACTCACAGAGATACGCCTGCCTTTGCCTCCAGAGTGCTGGGATTAAAGGCGTGCGCCACTCATGCCCAACTCTATTGTTTAAATTTTTAAAAGACTATTTTATTTTATTTGTATGAATGTCATCTTGCCTACATGTGTATTATGTGTGTGTCTGGTACTTGTAGAAGCCAAAAGAGGGCACTGGGTCCCCTGAACTGGAGTCACAGATGATTGCGAGCTGTTTTGTGAGGTCTGGGAACTGAATACAGGTCCTTTGTAAGAACAAGTGTCCTTAATTGCTGGGCCACCTCCCTCGCCCACTTTCTATTGATTTTTATACTTGCATCCCGAAACTATACTTTATGTAATGTTGACTTGGTTAGGAAATTCTACACCAATGGAATCTTGGGTAGTTCCTATGAAAATCCAGCCTTGCAAGAGTTGGCATTATACATGGGTATGCGTGTTCAAAAGTGAAATTGTTACCAGAGTTTTTGTCTAAAACTTGGGCCCTGGTAGTTTTAACAAACTAGACTCAGTCATTCGTCCTCAGTACAACACTTAAAGGCACAAATAAGTAAGCTGGTGTGATGGCACATGCTTTTAATTCCCGTATCTGGGAGGGAGAGGCTGGAGGATCTCTGTGCAATCAAAGCCAGCCTGAGTTACATAATGATACTCCTATCTCCAATGGGGGTGGGTGTGGGGAGGTGGGGAGGAAGATGGGATGAGGACGGACTCTGCTGTAAGGTAGAAAGCTGGCATTTCTAGATAGCCTCTGAGCTCGGTATAAAATGACAGACTGCCTTCCTCGGCTGGGTTCCTTTCTGCCTTGGGATCTAGGGGTCCCCAGAATCTCTAAGGAGGATCACATAGTCCTCAAGGAGATTACAGGTCTAACCCTTTCCTGATAAGACAACTATTCAGCAAGCACTGGAGGATTCCTGGAAACACCCACCTAATGCTAATGAGATGTCTTGGTGTCCAGGCTTTCAAACCTTGACCTCTAACTGTACCTGGAGATTCTCCCCGACCCATGGCATAATTAAGTACTGTGTTCCCTTCTTCCAATAGGACAGAGGTATCCCTGGCTCCCCTAGCCCAGCAAATCAAACACGTTCACTCTCCAAACCCCTCCTACTGCCCAAGGTTTACAAGTCCCTGTTTTAGAGGAAATAAATGGGCCAGAATCATCTGTTTCATCAAAGATCATCTGGTACTCACCATATATTTTGGGGAAGAAAGGGCTCCCCTTCTCCCTGAAGAATTAATCACTGGAGGAAGTTTCCTGAGCGAGTACCTGACATAGCACAGGGTCCCACTGGAGATGGAAGGACAAGAGACAGAGACAGAGAGACACGCAAAGAGAGAGAAATAGAGGAAAGAGATGTTTATACAACCTGGCTATTCTGGAAAAAGAAACATGGAAAAAGGTGCAACGACCTCACCCTAGTCTATCTTGGTGTGAGAAATTACGTTTTACAAAAGGGCAAGAGGGATGCCTAGCTAAGAAAGAGGTTCTGGCCAAGCTATATGCCCACCCATCATTGACTCAACATTGTCTGGGCTCCAGTCTGCCCCTCGAGATGGTCTGGTAAACTGTCAGAACTTTGTGAGGTCATTTCCGAAGGGTAAATAGCTCCTCCTGCTGGTGCCAAGGCTTCAGCCTTTCCCTTTCCCCAGCATGCGATTGGGGGGGGGGCCGAATTCTAATCCTGGGGGTGGGGGGGGGCAGGGGTGTGGGGGTGTGTGTCTATTGTTTCTACAGTCAGGCAAAGAAAGGGGCCCAAGTGTCTTTTTCTAGAAGATTTTTGCCCCTGCAGAACACTTATATATTGGTTCCAGTGTAGAAAGTAATTCCGTTTACACAAAATCTCGGAAAATGTTGAATATAGGGCTGGAGAGATGGCTCAGCGGCTAAGAACACTGACTGCTCTTCCAGAGGTCATGAGTTCAATTCCCAGCAACCACATGGTGGCTCACAACTATCTATAATGTGATCTGATACCCTTCTCTGGCCTGCAGATGTACATGCAGGCAGAGCTCTGTATACATAATAATAAATAATAAATCTTTTATTAAAATGTTGAATATAGTGAATAACAAAGGCAAGTCCTGCTCTGTCTTTTGGTTCAAATATCACTTATGCATGTGTCTTAGTTCTGACCCCTCAGCAGCAGACCCTGAAGCAAGCCTTTGTGTGCACAGGACTTATTAAAATGTTGTCCTCAGACACTGGGGACACAGAGCAGGAAGGGCAGGCAGCCAAGTGAAGTGAGAACTGCAACAGCCTCTTAGAAGATGCTTTTGTGGGCAGGGCATGGTAGCACAGGCTGGGAGGCAGAGGCAGGTGGATTTCTGTGAGTTCGAGGCCAGCCTGGTCTACAAAGCAAGTGCAAGACAGCCAGGGCTATACAGAGAAACCTTGTCTCAAGAAGAAAGATGCTTTTTGCTATAAAGCAGTATTCCTCACCTGGGCCCACAACTAAGTGCCTGCCACTCCTTGCTTTCATTTTGTGTCTGTCTTTGCTTTTGGCTCAGACGGCCCCTGTGACCCTGCCTAGGTATGTTAATCACTCAAAGAGCCTTTGACTCCCTCACCTCTCTTAGTGAAGGGGAGGGGGGAAAGGGGAGAGAGAGAGAGAGAGAGAGAGAGGAGAGAGGAGGAGAGGGAGGGAGGGAAGGGAGGGATAGATGTTTTTAGGAAAGATTTTTACTTTGTGTTGGCTTATATATGTATATAAAAAGTAAGCAAGTTCAAAATCCAATTTTTCAGGATTTTTTACACTGATAGTGACTAATTGCCATGCTTCTAAATCAAGGATAGGCCATCCTACTTGGGTGAATGTTTGCCTAGCATGCATGAAGCCCTGGGTTCGAGTCCCATCGTTGCATAAAATCAGGTGTGTGGAACACCCTTATAATTCCAGCACCCAGGAGGCGAGGGCAAGAAAGTAAAGAGCTCTTGGCGCACACCTTTAATCCCAGCACTCGGGAGGCAGAGGCAGGGGGATCGCTGTGAGTTCTAGGTCAGCCTGGTCTACAAAGTGAGTCCAGGATGGCCAAGGCTACACAGAGAAACCCTGTCTTGAAAAACCAAAAAAAAAAAAAAAAAAAAAGAAAATAAAGAGCTCTAGGTCATTCTCAGCTACATCACAAGTTCAAGGGCAGTCTAGGATACAAGAGGCCCTGTTTTGGAAAGAAATTGAACCAAAATCATTTCTAAAAGGAATGTTCCAGTGCTTGCTTAGGCAGCACACATACTAAAATTGGAACTACAGAAAAATTATCATGGTCCCTGTACAAGGAGGACATGCAAATTCATGAGTCTTTCTATATTTTTCTGAAAAAAAGCTGGATTTGCCCATTTCTTATTTAAATAAAATTAAAAAAACAACTTGATGTAAAATAAAATGTTCTAGGAGTGGGAAAGATGGCTCTACAGTTAAGAGCGTTTGATGCTCCTCCAGAGGACCAGGGTTCAATTCCCAGCACCTACATGGGGCTCACAACTTCCTGTAACCCCAGTCCCTGGGGTCCCAGCACCCTCTCTGGTCTCTGAGAGCACACACACACATACACACACACACGGCATACAAACATACACATAGGCAAAACACCCATACACATAAATAAAAGAATTTTGCACTCTGGTCTCTGGAATATTTTCCTTTTTTTTTTTTTTTTAGGTTTTCCGAGCCAGGGTTTTTCTGTGTTTCCTGGCTGTCCTGGACTTGCTTTTGTAGACCAGGCTGGCCTAGAACTCACAGAGATCCACCTGTCTCTGCATCCCCAGTGCTGGGATTAAAAGTGTGTGCCACCACACCTAGCTTTTTTTTTTTTTTTAATAAGGCAAACATTGGTACTTAAAAAAAAAAAGATGGGCTAGAGAGATGGCTCAGAGGTTAGGAGCACTGACTGCTCTTCCAGAGGTCATGAGTTCAATCCCCAGCAACCACATGGAGGTTCACAACCATGTATAATGTGATCTAATGTCCTCTTCTGTACATGCAGGCAAAGCGCTGTATACATAATAATAAAAAAAAATCTTAAAAAAAAAAAAGATATATTTATTATATTTAAAGTGTTCTGCCTGCAGGCCAGAAGAGGGCACCAGAAGTCATTATAGATGGTTGTGAGCCACCATGTGATTGCTGGGAATTAAACTCAGGACCTTTGGAAGAGCAGCCAGTGCTCTTAACCTTGGAGCCATCTCTCCAGCCTCAGCATTTGATTTAAAAAAAATTATTTTGCTATTGTATGTGTATTGTCCATGTTTGTCTGCTTGTATGTCTGTATACCACACGCATGCCTGGTGCCTGCCAAGGCAAGAAGGCCCCAAATCCCTTAGAACTGGAGTTACAAACACTGGTGTGTACCATATGGCTACTGGGAACTGAAGCCAAGTCCTTTGAAAGACCAACCAGTGCTCTTAACCACTGAGCCATTTCTCTACCCAGCTTATTATTTTTTGATGTACATGTGAAGACAATGACCGCCACATCATGAAAGCTGCCTAATCTCAGTAACTGTCAGAAGGGTGTTGACTTCAGTGATACCAAAATTTAAAAACTGACCATATTCACTAGGCCCCTCCTGCCAAAGCAAGTGAGTGAGCGAGCAAGCAAGCGAGTGAGCATGCACACTTGTGTGTTGGTACCCTTAGGAATGAAGTGTTTTGGAATAAAGGGCCTTGAGGCTGTGATTGGGCCTTAAGCTGGGAGTACATTAGAAAAAAAAACTTTGCCATAAACAGCCTTCATGGGAAGGAAAGGCTTTCTCTTAAAGCCTTGGAGAGAAGCTTCGCGTGGGTGAGCATAAACCCAGGTATCTTTTAGGGCTGTAAATTAGAAGATTCTTAACTCCTTCCCAGGGAGAGAGCTGCAGGAGGTGTGTGGCCTGATGTCAGCCAGGCTATGGGACTTGGCTCCTTAGGAGTAGTCACTGTCTTAAGGGGGCAGGCCCGTGTTCCAACAAGTGTGTTTTCTTTGTTGTTTTGAGTCAGGGTTTTGCTGCGTAGCCCAGGTTGGCCTTCCTAGTCCTGGGATTAGTTCCAGCCTCTTTATAAGAACAAAATCCCATTCATAATGAGGAAACCCTTGTGACCAATCCTCTCTAAAAGGTCTCTCTCTCATATACCATGACCATGGGATCTAAGATCTAATGTGAATTTTAGTGGGACACAAATACTCAAGCCATATTTTCGATGCTTTAATCTCACACACAGAGAGCAATGCTACTGTCCAAGCAGCCATCAACAGTGTGAGAGAGATGAAGATGTCTTGGATCCAAGTCATATAAATGGAGTATCTGCACACACTGGGAACATTCTACAATGGGATTTGTTGATGGACAAGGTTTCTCTGTGTAACAGCCCTGGCTGTCCTAGACTCGCTTTCTAGACCAGGCTGGCCTTGAACTCACAGCGATCCTCCTGCCTCTGCCTCCCAAGTGCTGGGACTAGAGGCATGCACCACCATGCCCAGCTCCAAATATTCTTAAACATTTCAATTCTTTTTTAAAAATTACCTAGAGTTCTAAACATTAAAACCTGTACAATTTCTTGCTGTTGTTTTTGAGACAGGGTCTCACTGCACAGCCAGGAACTTGCTATAGGCCAAGTTGGCCTTGAACTCATATTAATCTGCCTGTCTCTCCTTCCCAGGGGTTAAAGCCATGTACCACCACACCTGACTACAATTTTTCATTGAAAAATAAGCATATTTCCACTTAGTATCTTTAATAAATATTTACTAAAAACTTACAAAAACAAGAGGGTGCCAAAATATATGTTATATATAGTCCTTTCCCTAAAATAATTTATAATCTCATACTTATTTGTTGTTGTTATTTTGTGGCTTTTGTTGTTTTTTGTTTGCCTTTCAAGACAGGGTTTCTCTGTGTAGCCTTGACTGTCCTTGATTCACCTTGTAGACCAGGCTGGCCTCGAACTCACAGCGACCCTTCCCCTCTGCCACCCTGAGTGCTGGGATCACAGGTGTGGGCCACTGCAATCTCATACTTACGATGTTTCTGGACTGGCGTGCTGCATTCACTCATTTGTTGAGGAATCTATCGATGCTTCCATTCACTCCTCCCTTGGTGGACTTGTGTCCCTGTAAACCAGTGCCCCGAATCAGCCCTTTCTCGTCTGCTTCATTGGTGACAGCAACAGGAGAAGTCAACTAGTGTGCATTTGCATCTTAGAATCTATGGAAAAGGAATTAGAACAAAACACCCATTTTCAGGGCATCTTTCTTTCTCCCCTCCCCCATACCTCCCCCCGCCCCTCCCCCTTTTGAGGCAGTCTCTCACTGAACCTGGTACTTCCAATTATCTAGGCTGGTGAGCCAGTGAACCCCTGAGATCCTCCAATCTCAGCCTCCCAGCACTGGAGTTACACGTACCCCCTTTCTTTTTTGCATTTACTTATTTTGTGTGCTCACGCATGTGTGCATGTTAATAGTGGCATAACACAGCGTGTTGCTGGGACTCATGCCCAGGACCGTTGGGAGTGGGGTGAGCAGGCTTGGAATCAACGTAACAGACTCAGGGAGTCCTGCATGAGGCAGAAGCAGATTCATTTATTGCAGAAATAGGGCATGCTCTTATACCTTCCTCCCAGTGTCCCCATTGGCTCTCAAACTGCCAGCTGCTGCTGTGGCTCCTCCTCCTAGGTTCCCTTCGTGACATCACCAGTCTCTGGGCATGCCCCAATAAGTCCAGCTAGGTCTCAGGCCAACTCTACAAGATGGAGGCCCCTTCTGTGCATGCTTGTTGCCAAGTGGGCCTTGTTCCTATTCAAGGCGGGTCTCGTTCCTCCTACAACTGCACACATCACACTCATGTGTCATGTGTGTAGAGATCAAGGGGGCCCCTTGTTGGTTCTTGACTCCTACAATGTAGGTGCTGGGGTTCAAACGGCAAGTGTCTCTACCTTTTATGTGGCCTTGGGCTTCTAATCTCAGGTCTTCACACCAGGGAAGCACACTTTGTCCACGGAACCCGCCCCCAAGCCCAAGAAAGCTTTTCTTACCTAGATGTGGCACACAAGCCAGCCCGGCTCACACAGTGAGACTCTTTTTCTTTTCTTTTTTTAAACCTCTCATTAAAACTGATTATTTCCCACAACTAAATCATCAGCCATGTGAATGCATTGCAGGAGTATTCATAACATTAAAGGCTGGACACGATTTAAATACAGGCAACTGAGGAAAAGCAAGCCTTTACATTCTGGTGACTGTAGGCCAAGAGGAAAGGGTGACAATTGCTCAAACCGCAATGCTCTCTTCATTATCTCGTCAGCTAGGAAGTATTTCCTAAAGCTACTGGTCATTAAAAAGGTTTTAGAGACTTCTTAAATTTTAATTTTTCACCGGTGGTAAGATCTGCAGAGCATAAAAACACACACCCCAAAAGTGTAAAACCTAGTGGCGTTTAGCACAATCAGAGAGCTGTGCGACCACCTCTACTATCTGGTTCCAAATATTTACCGCCCCCCCCCCCCCCCCCCCCCGGCCCCAAAGACACCTGCGCCCATTAGGCTGCTCTCCAGTCTTCATTCATCTTTTTCTTTACAGATTTGCCTGTTTGGGACCTTTTCTATAAATAAAAAAAAATCATCCAACTCTGTTGCGGGCTGTGCAGGAGGAACAGAACACACAGCTCTATAACACATGGAATGCAGCCCACCAGTTAGCATCCCACGATGGGTGTGTCTCGGCGAGGCAGAGCCCCGAGAACTACGTGTCCTGAGGACTTCATGCTGTTATGGAGCATAGCTCTGCTTGTTATCTTATGATCCCCTTATATGTGAATTGTGTGAGTACTAATAAGGGGGCCTCCCAGCCCCCACTGGGCAGTATCACTGGCACTCACAGTAACAATGCTTGATCTCTTTCAGGCATTGCTACTGGAGCAGATTAATGATTCTACCACCCACCCTTGAAAAGAACCTGCAGATGTAGATTGTTAGCAGTACCACCATCCTCAGAAAGAATTTGGAAAAACATTGTTTGACGAGGCTAGGCAAAGATGTTTTTGCTAGTGGCTCTGATGTAGAAAGTCCTAGGGAAAAATAGATTGTTTAGCAAAGTGAGGTAAGGATGTTTTTGCTATTGGCCCCAATGAAGGAAATCTTAGTGGACAATTGAAGTTAAGAGAAGGTATACTTTATTAGCAAAGCTAGGGACTTTTTGAGGTTGGAGAAGCAAGAACAATGGCCCATAGCAGCATTGGCTGACGTGACTCTTTCAAGCTGGGCTGGTGACTGAGATGACGATTGATTTCCTTATTCTATTTTTCTCCCCTCAGCTTCCTGATATGATTTAAAAAACATATTAATGAGCAGATGAGCACCTTTAGGACTTAAAGCAGAAATGGCCGATTATTTTTATATAGACGTTTAGATTTGTGATTCTTTTAAGATCTTATAGACTACTTTTAAAGATAATCGATTCCTTCTTTGTAACTGCAAATGTAGCCTACCAGTAAAGAAAAGCTGGCTGAGAAATCACCTTGCTTGCTTATTCTCTGTTAATATATAGCAAGTTGCTTAGTTACAAATGTTATGTGGGTTCTTGGAAATAACTTGTTTTCCATGTTTGTTTCTCACCCATAATGAAAAAATATTTGATCATGTGAAGGTATTGGGGAACATGGTTTTCTTACCTATACTCATTGTAATCATTCGCCTAAAGAAAATAGAATGTAACCACATTGTGATTTTTGTACTCCTTCAAAGATCTCACTGGGATATATAAACTGTGGGAGAAATAACGATGCCTTTAATCCCAGCACTCGAGAGATAGAGGCAGGTGGATTGCTGTGAGTTTGAGGCTGGCCTGAACTACAAATGAGCCCAGGACAGCCAAGACTAACACAGAGAGACCTGTCTCGAAAAACCAAAAAAAAAAAAAAAAAAAAAAAAAAAAAAAAAAAGAAAAAAGAAAGAAAGCTTTTGGAATCTTTCTCCATCTTCAAAAGTGTGTGTGTGTGTGGTGTTTAAGGTTTTTTCCCCCCAAGATAGGGGAAAAACAGCCTTAGCTGTCCTGGAACTCAGTCTGTAGACTCAGCGATCCACCTGCCTCTGCCTCCCAGAGTGCTGGGAATTCAGGGCCTGTGCCACCACGCCAGGCATGCATATGTATAAACTTGTTGGAACTCCATTATTGGAATCTTGTTTCACCCACCAAAGTATATATGTGCATATGTACAGTAGCTGGTTGGATTGGAATTAGCTCTTTGGAGTTTCTTCCATCCACCGAGATATATGCAAGTATGTATGCATGTATGTATGCAGGTATGCATGTGTGTATGTACACATGTATGTGTATGTGTGTGTATGTATGCATGCATGCATGTGGATGTGTAAAGTAAGAGAAACTTGAAAGAAGCTTGTGGAAACCTACCTGCTGGAATATGTCTTACTTCATCATCAAGCCTAAGTATCTATGTGGTTCTTTTCTCTCCTTCTTTCTCGTTCTGTTTTAGACACTTGCCACCATCAGTGAAGTCCCCCGCCCCTCCCCTCCAGGAGCCATCAGCATCAGCGGAAGCCATGTCCGGAAACGATCAGCTCTAGCCTGGAAGGTTGCGCTCAGAGAAAGCCAGCAAGCCTCGGGGCAGGGCCCACGTCCTTACCTCAGCTCTGCCAGGTGAGAGCGAAGCAGCAGGTCCTCGCTACAACTCAGTATTTTATGTCCGTCTCCTTTTACATTGTAGCTGGTGTCAGTGCTTTTCTTCGGCGATACTCCTCTGTACAGACTTGTTTCTTACGCGTTGGCTTGTTGTTATGTCTTGGCTATTGGGTCTGGTGCTATTAGGAGAGGTCATGCTCAGTCTTTTGTTTATGGACCCATGTTTTTCATTTCTTTGCGGGGCGGGGTGGGGGGGGGGGGGGAGGGGTGGCGTATGAACCTAAGAGTAGAATTGCTCGAGTGTATTATAGTGATTTTTTTTTTTGTCAAACTTTTCTGTGATTTCCACAGCACTTGCAACATTTCATAACCCCACCAGCACCGCACCAGCTTTCAGTCTCTCTGTGTCCTCCTCCTCATGTGTTCCCGGAACTCTAAAACAGTTCAGGGACGGCTAAATGATCAGAATTGTTTGAAAGTCATTTTTACCCTCAGCTTGGAATCACAGAGCCATTAGTTAGTAACAGAGCAGCATTTCCCTGTGTGCCCTGAGAATGTCTTCTAACACTTGGTCATCCTACATCACGTGGTTAACCCTACAGCGACTGTCGTGACCCTCTTCTCTCCCGCACCATGCGTGTCCAACCTTCTGACACACTGGGACAAGGCAGTCAGCTACAAAGTCCACGCTTGAGAACTTCACGATTAGGGTAAAAAAATAACAACAACATCACATTGCTTTAAGTAAGTTTACAGCTTTGTGTTGGGCCGCATGCGCAGCCGCCGTGGGCCAAGCTGTACCCCCGGCATGCCGACCCTAAGCTGTACCCCGGCATGCTGACCCTAAGCTGTACCCTCGGCGTGACAATCCTAGGCCTCTCTATACTGGACTCCTTCCTGCTCTTTTCGTCCCAGTCATGGCCCTTGAACTTTGTATTCTCTTATCGAGTTCCTGCTATGTGCATGGTGCTGAAGTCTAGTGGACAACTCTATCTCACCTAACCGTCCAGTCTGGCCCTCTGGCAGGGACTATCCCACTTGCTCTGCTTCTGGTGAGCTTGGAGATCTGCAACGGCAGTTTCTAGAACTGAGGGTGAAACAAATGAGTTACAGATTTTCCAAGATATTTTGTTAATGACATAGGATATTAAAAGAAATTCCATTTGCTCTCATCATTTCATAAATCTTAAGTTTGGACCACAAATTTCATAATAAGAGCAAGACTTGAACGTACGCGCACTTGTGTGTACTATTTCATTTTTATGATGTCTAGGGGACCATGATATTAGCGTGTAGAAATAGAGAGACAGAGACCTGGTCTCCCACCCACATCTAAAGGGCACAATATGTGAGACATCTGAATGGTTTTTCATCTCCCAGCGCTTATGAGAAAGGTGTTTTTGAAGTGTAAATAGTCTTCATCGCCACCAGAGGGCAGAACTCAGCAACCTGAGACCTAGTACCAGGATGCAGTCTGGACACTTCATTGAGTCTCTGGGTTCCTCTAGGGGGCGCTGCAGCTCACATCAGCTGCCAAAGGACGTCGTTAGCAGCTGCTGGCGTCTGGCAGTTGCTGGGGTTCCGAGCTCCAAGCTGGTGGGAAGAGTCCTCTTTGAGAGGCCGAGGGAGGGAGGAGGGCTGCTCCTGTTTTCCTCAAGACACTGGCCTGCTGCAGACACCTGGGAGCTTTCCTTTTTGGAATTAAATTTGGTAACCTGAATTCGTCATGGCTAAAAAATATATAAAGTCAGATTATGAGAAAAAAAAAAAAA
The DNA here is from genome assembly GCF_903995435.1 of Acomys russatus. NCBI lineage: Eukaryota > Metazoa > Chordata > Mammalia > Rodentia > Muridae > Acomys > Acomys russatus. The sequence goes on from NW_026131723.1 coordinate 22,802, forward strand.
AAAAAAAAAGAAAGAAAGAAAAGAAAAGAAAAAAATATATGTTAAAGTTTTCCAGTGGCAGTGTATTTTTCTGAGCATGAACTAAAAAGAACGCCTTGTTTTTGTTTTGTTTGTTTTTTTAGGATTCTGACACGTTGGTTTTATCCTCAATCCTGTGAGAGAGATAAAACCACTACCTTTATTTTTTAAATTATTTTAAAACCTCTTGTCTTCCCTTGACTTAATAATTTAAAAATACAAAGTAAAGCTTTGTCACAAACTTGAAATGCCCCTGCTAACTGCCTTTCCCTAGGAAGCAGGCTGCTCAGCCCTGCACTGCACACTCTTTGCCTGGTTCTGCAGTTCAGAGGCAGACGCTGGGGATGATCAGCTGCTTGGATTTTTAAGTTCTCTTGAAGTTCACCTGCATCTACAACCGATGTAGGAATTGTATTATTTCTTGGCTTATCATGTCTATATGCAAGCTAGTCTGTTATAATAAATAAGGCTATTTAACTTTTTTTTTTTTTTTGGTGGCAACCCTTCCCCCCTCAACTTCCCTCGTGCTGGGCGTGCACTAATGTCACCTAAAGGACTTAACTCTTTTGAGGAAGTCTCTATGTTTCTTGTCTTAAAATTAAAAAAACAAACAAAAACAAAACAAAACAACTACAGCTGACTAAGTTCAAAGTCACATAGCAACCCTTGACAGAGGAGAAAATGCCACTAAATGGCTGATCACCCTTCAGGGCTGTTGACAGTGTTCTGACATCAGAAGACATAGCAACACTTCTAAGAAGAGGCTTCGCAGGGAAACGTCAGGATGCCCGTGTACACTTGGATTTCAGGCAAAGAGCAAATGCCCTTTAATCTCATCCAGGACGCTGCACAGACACGCCTATTTTCCTCACCCCAGTTGATAGTTGTAGAGGAAGATATTCTTTCCTTGCTCATCACTAGATTCATAGCTGAGACTTATAATAGAAGATTAACCAGAGAATAGCATTTTTGTGACATGGGAGACCAGAAACAAACATCCAAAATGTGTGTGTGTGTGTGTGTGTGTGTGTGTGTGTGTGTGTCTGTCTGTCTGTCTGTCTGTCTGTGTCTGTGTGCGTGCATGCATGGCTGCGCATGCATATGTGACATCAACTCTGAGTGTCTTTCTCTGTACCACTCCTTTTTGGAAGCAGGATCTCTTCACCAAACCTGGGACTTGCTGATTAGCCCAGCTGGCCAGCCGAGCCCCTGATATCCCCCTGTCCGCCTCTGAGTGAGATACAGATACAAGAGATTCGAACTCAGGTCCTCAGCCTTGCTCATTAGTTACTTTGTCCACTGAGCCATCCCCCCCAGGCACTGAGATAAAAGAATCTTATGAACAATTATGCAAAGATATGGTTGATCAAAGGTGGTCTGATGGTGATAGGCTGGGAGAAATCGGGTATTTCTCAGTGGCCCTGGGGCTTTGGAGAGAAGGGCACTCCTTATCACATGAGGCGGGTGGGACCCATTTTAGGGTAGAGGGAGTCATGGGGAGAAAGATTCTCCTGCCTACATTAGTTACTGTACCACTGTCGTGGGCAAATGTCTGCTGGTAATAAGGGAAGGGGCTTAATTTAGCTTGCAGTTTCATAGGGTCCAGTCCATGGTTACTTGTTTCCCATCATAGCACCAAACTCTTGAGCAGAACATCATGCACCAGGAGTAAAGGGCAGCTGTTTACACCCCAGATGCAGCTAGGAAGAGTATATGTGGGCTCTGCGTGGTGGCTCATGCCTTCAGTGCCAGCATTTGGAAGGCAGGTGCAGCTGATGTCTGTGTGTTCGAACCCTGCATGGCCAACATAGCAAGTTCAGGGTAACACAACAAGCGCTCCTGATTGCGCGCCCACACCCACACACACACCCACACCCACACCCACACACACACACACACACACACACACAGATCTACCACCACCTAAGTTTCCACCTCTCAAAAGAGCTCTGTCATTTAGGGGTTGAGCACTCAAATCAGGAATCTATAGGAGGCACTTCTAATTCAAACCAGTTTTGTTGTTTTCTTTTCTTTTTTTCTCTTTTTCTTTCTTTCTTTTTTTTTTAATTTTTCGAGACGGGGTCTTTCTGTGTAGCCTTGGCTGTCCTGGATTCACTTTGTAGACCAGGCTGGCCCTCGAACTCACAGCGATCCTCCTGCCTCTGCCTTCCGAATGCTGGGATTAAAGGTGTGCGCCACCACGCCTGACTTCTGTTGTTTTCTTAATGCTAAAATGCCACATTTTGCTGTCATATCCTGAACCCCATCACAATCCCACCTTAAACTATGAGACTGGGGGTGACCCCATGCTGCTCTTAAAATTCTACAACGAGTTACCATGTAAGTCTGCGATTAATTGATGTTGGAGAGAGATTTCTGAGAAAGGCTTCCAAAATGTATGGAGCAGTTTTGCAACTAAAACAGTCATACAGACACAAGAAGCAGAATTACAAGGGAGAACAAGTGAGCTGGCAATGTGAGATTCTGGAGAGTGGCTGGCTGCCTGGTGTGCCTGGGGTAGGCCAGGAGACACACGTAGAGGGGCCTTAGAAGGCATGAGTACGAGGGTAGTGAACTAAATGGGCCTTAATCTGTTTTGGATGTTGAAGGGCTAACAGGCCCAGGCACGGCAAACACGGCGCCCGCGGGTTTTGCCCTTTCCCTGTCCCTCTCCCTTGCTAAAGCACTAAGTTACATCCCTACAACTACCCCCCCCCCCCCCCCAAGACCTATGTCCTCATTTGTTCACTCATTCATTTCTGAGACTAAACACCAACAGTCCAGCATTGGAAATGTATTATTTGGCTACCCTGGCTAGCCTGTCCAATCCGGACTTAACAACTACCCTAGCGCAGACTCTTCCCCGCTCGCCCCGCCCCCCCACCGCAAAAAACAAACCAAACCATGCAACCCCTTCCCCCCACCCCCTCCCGTTTGTCCCTCTCTGGTAATGGATCGCCTTTGTGCTGAGAACTTGGTGTCTGGGTATGCTCTGTACCGACTCTGAGGGGCCCCTTTACAGACATGTGCTATATTCCCCGGGCACTCTTTGTGTTTATATTTTGTTGAAAGCACAGCGTCTAACAGGGCTGGTGACGTGGCTCAAGAGGTTAGTGCCCATCCTGACAACCTGGGTTTGATCCCCGGGACCAAACATGGTGGAAGGAACAAAGTGACCCCCAAAAGTCATCCTCTGATCTCCACACACTTGCTCCCCTACTGACACACACATTTAAAACAATAAACAGAACCACAGGAAGCAGGCCCAGGTCCTGGAAGAAGACAGACACAGTGCATCCCAGGTCCGGCCGCTTGGACCTCTGGTTTCGTCACCTATAGGATGGGAATAATTAATTACCTGATTTTGGGTGGCATGGCTGTGTGCTTTAGAAAGAAGCTGTGTTGGTAGTAGTCCCGGGTGTGCCAGAGTCTGTAGGAAAATGTTATTGATTTAGACTCTGGGGGGGTAAAAGTAGAGATTGCATTGGGACTCCTGTGTTCTAGCAAATAAATTGTGGCCAGGCGTGTTTTTTTTTTTTTTTCTTCCGTTGCCTGTGTTTTCTTTTCCACATCTGTTTTTCATCTGAAGAAATCACCTGAAACTTTACATAATTTAAATGTTAAAAACAAACGGCTGCCCTTTGAGGAAGCAATTTTGAGCAAGCGGGTGACACTTGAAAAAGGGAGCGCTAGGATGGAAGACAAGCTGCTGTTAATGTCATAGCTAGCTTCGAAGTGAGGGAAACCTGCAGAAAAATCGATGAAGAAAAGGCTCCTGATTGGGCAGGTGATTGCTTGCCATCGACATGTGTGTGAAAATGCAAATACTCTTCTCTAGCTGAACAGTTTCAGAAGCCCCACTAGACAAACACAGTTTAGCAAAATTCTGAACTGTGATTTTATTGTATTTTATTTTATTTTATTTTATTTTTTTTGCATTTTTTAGTGTACCCTTTAAAACCGTTTATCTATTTATTTGTGTGTATTCACGTGGGGGTCAGAAAATAAATTGCAGGACTCTTTTTTTCCCTTCTAATGTGTGAGTTCCAGGTATTAAACCCGAGTTGCCAGGCTTTTAGCTCATGGGTGCATTTGGCTGACCCTGGTGTCTGTTGCACGTCCCCTAAGCTCCTGAGTGCTGTGGTAAACCCCTGAAAACCCGGCACTAGGGAAGAGGAAAACAGGAAGACCATGCCTGAAAGAAAAGAAAACCAAGGATGACAATCACACTGACATCAAAGCCCATCGCTGGGGCTGGGGAGGCGGCTCCCAGGTTTAGCATTCTTGTTCCTCCAACTCAGGTTCAAGTCCCAGCACCCACACAGCAGCTCACCACCTCCTGCCTCTCCAGATCCAGGGGAATTCAACACCTTTTTTCTGACCCCCCATAGGCACCAGACACACATAGATGGAAAATAAAATCAATAAACCCTAACCCCACCACCACAACACCAAAGATCAATTATTATTGACTCAAGAATTGAAGTCGTGACGGGATATTAAAAATCAACTCTACGTAAGTTATCACGTCAATTCAGAGGAAAGTAAAATTTTCTGCAAAAATTTATTTTGTATACATCTTGCATCAGGAGTTATCAATCCTGGGGAGTATGTTGACAACCCACACGTTAACCTAATAACATGAATCAACATCACACAGACAAGTAATTTTACCCTAAAATATACACACTCAGTATGGCCCAAGGCACAGTGAAATGGGCGCCTTAGCCCTGGGTTAGTTAGCTGTAACCTGAACATCTTTCTGGAAGGTCATTTGCTAGGATGTGCTAAGAGTCCTAAACAAACTTGTGTTTTTCCAGCTCTGTATTTCTATAGGATGAGTTCCCAAAATAGCTCAGAGATGTGGTCACAGGTAACAGCTTTGTAGGCCTGGGCTCAACTTCACAGTGTAAGTGTGAATGAATATTCATCTCTTATTTGTTCTCCTTCTCCCATTTTCATGTGTGTAGGGGCCACACGTGTGTGCTGCACTGTGAAAGTAATTTGTATTCTTTTGTCTTAGTTGTTGTCTGCCTCCTTCTGCTAACCTTGTCCTAGCCCTGGAAGCTTCTAGCCTCCGGGCAATCTACTCTAGGCCTAGAATGTTTTGAACCTCTGAGACTTACTGCTTAATGAGCTCACCCTCACTTGTTCTTTCTGGGCTCTGGGCTGGCTGGTTCAACTCAGCTGTTCTAGCGCAAACTCTTCTCCCAGCTGACGTGCTTAATCTGGCTTCTCTCTCAGTCTGGAATTGTTCTGCTTGTCCTCAGTCTAACTCAGCAATCTGTTGTAATATTCTGGTTTCATCTAATTTTTCTGGCTCGTTCTGTCTTCACCTGAGTTCTCTCTCTGTAACCCATCTCTCAATTGCTGTCATGGTAAAACTGCCTCATCTCTCTGTAATACTGCCTCTTAAGTAGCTTCCCTTTCCTCTCTCTCCTAGTGAGAGTTGGGCATATCCTATTCTGTCAAATCTCTGATTCGTCACCTTTTCTGCCATTCAATTAGACATCACTTTTAAACATGGGTGCTTCCTTCTACAAATTAACATTTCCTTTGTTTGGGATTGAAGGCATGTACCACCTGCCTGGACCTAAGCTTTTCTTTACCTGATACTTGCTCTATACCAGGCTGGCCTTGAACTCAGATCTGTTTGCCTCTTGTCTCCTGGATTAAAGGCGTGCTTGTATTCTAGCATGATGACGCAGACCTAGAAGTCCTTTGGATGTGATCTCTTGCCAGAACAGCTATGTCCTGAATTAACATTCCTCTACTCTGCACGTAGGAGTGTGTGAGCCTGTGTGCGGACGCCTGAGGTTAATGTCAGTACCCGTGTTGGGTTCCTTTTCTGCTTTGCTTATTGAAGCTGGGGCTCTTAGTCAAACCTGGGCCTCACTGACATGGCTAGTCTTGTTATTCTACTTGTGCCAGGGATGCCTGTTTCCAACTTCCAAGGAGGCTGGAATTACAAGCAAGCTGCCTACACCCATCTGGCGTTAACTTGGGCTCTTAGAGATTCAAATTCTGGTCCTTATGTTATCATTGCAAGCTCTTTAACCACTGGACACTTTCCCCAGCCTTCCTGTTTTGTTGTTTTCGCAGTACTAGGAGTTTGACATGCTAGGTAAGAGCTCTACCACTGACCTACGCCCCGCCCCCCTTCTCTCGTTAGTTTGAAGCAAGGTCTCACCAAGTTACCCACACTGGCCTTGATCCTGCTCTCTCACCCTCCATAGCAACTGGGATCTCAGGCCTGCACCAGCAGGCAGGTATTTCTGATAATGATAGAAAAGTGAGGCATTTCAATGTTCATCAATAAGGCATGATGAAGTAACTGATGTAAACTCATACGGTGGAAGACACATACATTAAAAATACATTTACCAAGATTTGAATAAACACAGAAGGCGCTCAAAACATACAGGTTTACATCAGTGAAAAAAAAAAGCTGTGTACAAAATCATCTCAATTTGAGAAATGTGCTCATAAAAACAACGGAACAAAATAAACCAAATCATTAACACTGTGAGCTAGGGAAATAGCTCGGTGGGCAAAGGCACCTGTCGCCGAGCCTGAAGACATGTGGGGTTCCATCCCTGAGCCCCACATGGTGGGAGGGGAGGACAGACTCCTTCAAGTTCTTCTCTAAGGTCCCTGACATGCCATGGAAGATGCAGGCCTGTGTAGTAAGCATGTTCTCTCTCAACACACCACACACACACACACACACACACACACACACACACACACACACTGAGTAAATGCAATATAAGAAATGCAATATATTTACAAGTGGAGCTCTTTTAGATCATGAGATTGTAAGTGATTTATGTTTCATTTTTGGCTTTCTTTTTGTGTGTGTCTCTGTTTCCTTTGATGAACACAATTACCATCGTCCCAGGCTACTGCCTGATAATTCTTTTTTTTTTTTTTTTTTTTTTTTTTTTTGGTTTTTCAAGACAGGGTTTCTCTGTGTAGCCTTGGCTGTACTGGACTCACTTTGTAGACCAGGCTGGCCTCGAACTCACAGCGATCTGCCTGCCTCTGCCTCCCGAGTGCTGGGATTAAAGGCGTGCGCCACCATGCCCTGCTGCCTGGGAATTCTTAAATGTGTATTTCTGTGTTGGTTAGCTGTGGACTGACTTGTGTGCAAAGAAGACAGGAATGCAATGACAGCCTTGTGATAAACTGTTTCTTTTCCTCAAAGCTCCAGAAAGTGCAGCTTACGTCAACATGAAATTGCAGACGTTCACTGTATTTAGAGAACTCCAGTGCCTGAGTTGAACAAACACAAATCATGTTTTGCACATTAGTGTGTGAAGTGTGTGAAATTTTACGCCCTTAGGGGAGCATGCGATTTGCAGTGTCTATTGTTTTTATGTTTTGAACCCATGCGTGTTAATAAGATCTATAATTATTAGGCAGGCAGCATAATGAAGTTGGCTGCATACAATGGAGGCCAAAGCCAAGTTTTTCCAAGTGTCTGCCTGATGAGTCCTGGTGACAGCCCTTGATTACAGTCCTGATATTTTAAAGTAATTTTAACGAAAAAGGAATGCTTACAGAAAATTAATAGATAAATTTAAGTTGCTTAAAAGTTGTATGCTGGGCCGGGCAGTGGTGGCACACACCTTTGATCCTAGCACTTGGGATCCTAGCAGAGGCAGATGGATCTCTGTGAGTTCGAGACCAGCCTGGTCTACAGAGTGAGTTTCAGGACAGCCAAAGCTATAAAGAAACCCTGTCTTCTTGACAGCCCCCCCACCCCCCCGCCAAATGAAGTCTTATGCATCTTCATTTGGGCATTCCTTCAGGTTTTTGAGTATATATTAGTTCCCCCCCCACACCATGTCTGACTTACTATGCAGCTTTGGCTGGTCTGGAACTTGCTATGTAGACCAAGCTACTTTTTAATTTATAAAAAAATCTGCCTGCTTTAGTCCCCTGAGTGATAGGATTAAAAGTATGTGATCACCTTGTTTCTTTTCTTAAATTATTAGTGATTGTGTATGGGTGTGTGTGTGGTATGTATGTGTGTATGTGTATATGTGTGTGAGTATTGTATGCGTGTATGTGAGTATATATATGTGTGTGTATATGTATATATGTGTGTGTGTTATGTGAGTGTATATATGTGTGAATATGTATATGTGTATATGTGAGTGCATATATGTGTGTATATGTGGTATATGTGTGTGAGTATATATATTTGTGTGTATATGTGTGTGAGTATATATATGTGTGTGCATGTATATATATGTGTATATGTGTGGGAATGTATATATGTGTGTATGTGCATATATATGTATGTGTGTGAGAACATATATATATATATATATATATATATATATATATATATATATATATATGTTTATGTGTGTATGTGTAAAGTCAGCCCTGAATATTTCACTCTATCCTGCTCCACTGTACTTTCTTGAGACAGGGTCTGAAGGTCAGAGGTCAGGATCTGTGGCAGTCAGAGGATAACTTTGTGGAGTCAGTGCTCTCTTGTCACCTTTCCCAAGGTCCAGAGAGAGAATCTGTCAGGCTTGTGTGGCAAGCACCGCACCTCACTGAGCTGTCTCACTGCCTCACTTTTCTTGCCTCCTTTACAAAGAATCTTACAAACACATCTTAAGGGAGGAAGTGTTCACTTTGGTTCATGCTTTAAGAGTCTGGCATGTCAGGGACAATATAGTGACAAGATCATGAAAGTGACTGGTCACACTGTGTCCAGTCAGGAATCAGAGAAAAGCCAGGGAGTTGGGTCAGACTGTAAAACCTCAGCTCACCCCAGTGGCTCACTTCTTGCCCCCCACCCCCAAAGATGGCACAACTTTCCAAAATAGCACCACCAGCTGGGGACCAAGCATTCAAGCAGAGGATCCAGTGGGGAGCATTTTACATTTAAGTCACAGTGGGGTGCGTGGGATCTTAGGAGGGGTTCTATGTTTCAGTGGCCAGATCCTGACACAGGCTACTGTTTACATGTGAGGCACTTTGTAACAACAGGCTCAGGTTGAGGAAGGCCAATGGCCAGGCTGGCAGCCACACATAAGGAAAACATCCCAGCTATTGGCTTCCCAAAGTGGCCTCCAGCATATGACATTTACTATCCCAAACAGTTTAATATTAATTGGAACGCTCACAAGGCCGCCATGTTTATCTATCAGTTCCTTCCATGATTTTTGATCCTAGAATTACCATACTGGTAATTACCAGACTGGACTCAAATGCAGATATCTTCCTGCCTCTGGCTCCCGGGTGCAGAAGGCCCAGTGCTGGGATTAAAGCTGTGCACCATCCTGCCTGGCTTTGACATGGTTATGAACAGAAGAGAACAGAACAATCTCAGGTTACAGAACCCCGGTCACCAGAACAAATTTGAGAAAAAAAATTTTTACTTTTTCTCAGTGTGAAGGTCATTTGTTTCTAATTCTTATTATATTACTGGCCAATTAAATTGACTTGAATAACGTATATCCTGTAATATAGAATACAGAATATCAAAATACCATTAATTTGGCATGCAGTCAGCACAAAACGGTTAATGAGACACTTTTCACACCAAGTCTTGGCTCTGACACTCACAGTGTGGTGGTTTGAATGAGAAAAGCACCCCATAGACTCAGGTATTTGAACACCTGGACCCCAGCTATGATGCTGCTTAGGAAAGCAGTGCATTCAGTCTTGCTTTAGGCGTTATGGCACTGGGGGCAGGTTTTGAGAATTCACAGTGCCAACTCACTTCCTGTTTGCTCGCTCAGCTTCTTGTGTGACAAGATGTGGTCAGCTGGCTTCCGGCTCTGGTTCCTTGCTGCAATGCCTACTCCGCCATTATGGGACTCTCTGTCTGAAACTGTAAGACAAATAAACCCTTTTTTTGCTTAGCCAAACTGGTCTTGGCTTGTCACAGCAGCGAATAGTTACTGAAGCATTAAACTAGTCACATGTCAGTGCTCAGAAGATATATGGGGCCAGAGGCTTGAGTGATTTAGCAGTCTGCAATTTTTCTAAATGGATTTATCAAGGACAAGTCTTTTGTCTGGCTGCTTTCTTCGTTCACCATAATAGTATTGAAGTGTATCTATGCTGTAGCCTGTATTTTGAGAACCTTACCTTTGATGCTGGGTGGTAGTCCCTTGTCTGATGGGCAGATTTCTCTATTCTTTTCCTGCTTAGGGACATCTGCTGTTGTTTTTCCTGCAAGATTTTGGCTATCATAAATAAATCTGCAATGAGCACTCATGCATAAGCCTTTGTGCAGATGCATGCTTTTACTTCTTACAGGAAAATGCATAAGTATGGAATGGCCAGGTCATCTCATGTAATTTTAACTTTTCACAACAGTATTGATCTTTTCCAAAGCGGCTGCACCATTTAACATTCCCGCCAGCACTGGAAGAGAGTGCTTCATGTCTCCTTTAATACTTGGTATCGTGAGCCTTTTAAATCTCAAGTACACTTGTGTGTGTGTGTGTGTGTGTGTGTGTGTGTGTGTGTGTGTGTGTGATCCTCCCACTTTAGCATCTCACCTGAGATTACAGCTATGTGGACTTGTCCTAGGAATTCTTTTGGAAGTCAGGAATTCCTTTTTCTTTTTAAAATTTTTATTTTTTGTGCACATGTGTGTGAATGTGGGCCTGGGGGGGGGGTTGCGGTATGTGTGTGGAGGTCAGAGGACAACTTTCAGGAGTTGGTTCTTGCTTTTCACCTTGTTGATGTTTTTCCTGGTTCTGATGCTGTAAGCAAAGGTGCTTCCTGCCAATCTTAATGATCTGAGTTCAATCCTGTGCAATTCTACATGTATGACATAACATGTTGTCTTAGTTAAAGTTTCTATTACTGTGATGAAATACCATGACCGAAAGGAACTTGGGGAGAAAAGGGCTTATTCTGATTATGCTTCTCTATCACAGTTCCTCATGGGAGGAAGTCAGGGAAGAAACTTCAAATAAGGCAGGAACCTGAAGGAGGAGCTGATGCAGAGGCCAGGAGGTGGGGGTGGGGTCCTTACTAACTTGTTCCTTATGGCTTGCTCAGCCTGCTTTATTATAGAACCCAGGACCACCAGCCTGGGGATGGCCCCAACCACAATGGGCTGGGCACTCCTCCATTAATCACTAACTAAGAAAATGTCCCACAATCTTGTCTACAGTTTGATTTTAGGGGGGTGGGGCATTTTCTCAACTGAGGTCCCTTCCTCTTAGATGACTCTAGCTTCTGTCAAGTTGACCTAAAAACTTGCTGGCACACATTGCACACATGCAACTCCATAATAAATAAATAAAATTTACTAATTTTTTTTTTAAAAGGATGAATTGTGCCTGGTGGCACCTGTCTTTGATCCCAGTACTCAGAAGACAAGAGATGGGTAGATATCTGGGAGTTTAAGGCCACCCTGGTTTTATCTAGTGAGTTCAAATCCAGCTAGGACTACATAATGAGACCTTGTCTAAAAAACAAAGGAAAACAAAACAACAAAACAAACCCAAAGAAACAAAACAAAACAAAACCAAAAAACAACAACCAAACAACCAAACCAAAACAAAAAACCAACCGATCAACCAACCAACCAACAAACAAAAAAAACCCAAAAACAAACAAAGAAAAAGATTTCAGAAAGACCAAGAAGCAAGAACCAACCATATGTATGTTGCCTACAAGAAACAGAGTTTAACTTGTAAAGACACAAACAGGATATTAAAAGCAAATGGATGGAGAGAAGGTACACCACACTGACAGTACTAGCTATACTAATTTTGAACACCAGACTTCAGACCAACGGGAGTTATTAGGGATTTCAACAAAGGAAACTACAATTCTAAATACCTTTCCTTATACCCACAGATGCATGTAGGTCTCACCTTTTATCAAAGAAGCTTTTTTTGTGCAGCGTAGGGCTTTACAGAGCACCACAGCTGATCAAAACACATAGAACAACTGATCATAGAGTGCCTATCCCTGCTAATACATTTATGACACAACCCCTACACATAAGGTCTGGGAACACTGAGGAAGAGGGGGCAGGAAGATAGTAAGAGGCAGAGGACCAGGGAGTCTGTTTTGAGTTAAAAGATGAAGAACTGGGTAGGGAGGACCTGGGAGGAGTTGCAGGGAGGAATAAGAAGGGAATACAATCAAAATACATAGTACAAAATTCCCAAGGAATTAATGAAAATATTATCTCTTTATATTTTTCAAAGGGGCATTATTAAAAGGATAAAGATATCAGCTCTCCAAGAAGACATAACAATCCTTACTGTGTATGGTCCTAATAACAGGAGAAAAACAGTGAAGTCAAAAACTAACAGAACTACAAGAAGGAACAGATAATCTGCTAATTAAAGCCAGAGATTTTAATATATTTCTATCAGTAATAAATATAGCCAGCAGAAGACAAAATAAAAAAACATATGCTATAAAACCAAGAGAGACACTAGATAATTATTGTAGTTTAGTAGGTGGCAGAGGGTTTATTATGTATTTCCCACTGCATCACAGAGAATATTAAAAAGTTATATATTCAAAGATTGAAATTTAATAAAAGCAGTGACTTTTATTGCATCATCAAGGGCATTGTTAATTGAAACTGTTCTCTTATTTCTTTTTCTTCTGGCAAAAGTGTGGTGGCGAAGAACACAGACACTGCATGAGTAGTTGGATGGAATGGACCTGGCTTGATTTGCATTAAGATGGTCTCTGTTTCACTCACCAATGTCAACTCAGTGTAAAAGTCGTGATATCTCAGTAGTGATATGAATGGTTTGACCTTAGGAACCCTCTAAGAGCCTCAGGGGTAGCTCTCCTATCCCAAATTCATGATTCTATGGCCCATACTTTAAAAAGGACATTGTTTGCATATGATCTGAATTCCTGGGGGTATCCCTGAGAGACAGGGAGGCTTAGCTGAGGCTTAGTGAACACATGTGTAAGTCTGGCTGTCTCAACTTGGGTAAAAATCCAAATGTGAGAAACAGAGTTCTGTCCTTAATTTTGCCTAAGCAAAAAGGGCAACAAAGGGCTGGAGAGATGGCTCAGTTGTTAAAGGCTAGGCTCACAAGCAAAATAAAAGTGCACTACCTAAGCAGGGGATGGAGTTCAGATGGCAAGAGCTACAGAGGGTTCTGCACGCACAAATGGAGCTGAGAAGTCGCTCAAGAAGGCTTAACGCATGGAACGATGCAATTCTTATTGCCTATTAGCTCCAACATGCTGAAAACAATATGCCGAGCGGATTTGGAAGGCTCACGTTGAGTAGAGGGCTGTTAATTAGATAACCGTGCCTGTCAAGGTAAGAGATGGTTTAATAGACCAGATGGTCAACTAATTAAACACTTACACCATTATCCATTCAGTCAGAATATTCTATCTCAGGGGACACAACTTTATATCACCTTTAATTATGGATGCAGATGAAGACAATTAAAAAGAAAGTGGTCCTGAAGAGGGTCGGACTTGCGTTGGTATTTTGTTGGGATCGTCTGTGTCCAAACACAAATTCCCATGTTCTTTGCTTTGGATAATCAGTTCCCAATAGCCAGGGTTGTGAGAGCAGAGAAGAGGGGTAGACATGGGTTTGCGAGATGTGCTGAAATGTGTGTTGAGTGTGTCTGTCTGTATGCATGTGTATGCACACATATGTGTGTCCATATGTCTTGTTTTGTACATGTTAACACTGAGCCATTCTGCCACTTTTTATTCTAAATCTCCATCAACTGTCATCTGGATTTGGGCAAAGGTACTTTTTTTTCCTTCATACAGTACATTCTGACTCCAGTTTCCTCTCTTTCTACTCCCTGTCCCTCCCTCTCCCCACCTCCCCCTTTCCCCAGATCCACTCCTCTTCTGTTTCCCTTAAACAAACACCACCACAGGCCTCTGAGGGATAACCACCAAACGTGTCATAACAAGATACAGTAAGACTAGGCACAAACTCCTCATATCAAAACTGGATGAGGCAACCCAGTAGGAGGAAAAGGGTCCTAAGCACAGGCAGACGAGTCAGAGACAGCCCAACTCCCACTGTTGGGAGTTCAACAAGAACACCAAGCCATACAACCATAAGGTATATGAAGAAGGCCTAACTCAGGCCCATTCAGCCCTGCTTAGTTGGTTCTGTGGGGCGTGTTCTTGTGGTGTTCTCGATCACCTTGGCTTATACAAACCTTGCTCACCCTCTTCTGTGCTGTTCCCCTGGCTCTGCCTAGTGTTTGGGTGAGGGTTTTTGTACTTGCTCCCCTCACTTTCTGGATGACTCCCCTCTGATGGCAATTGGTCTAGGCACCAATCTATGAGTGTAACAGAATATCATTAGCAATCATTTCATTGACCTTCCCCCCCCACAATTAGACTCTTTCTTTCTTTCTTTCTTTCATTATTTCCCTCTTCAACAGTGGCTACAATGACTTTTGAAAAGTATAAATCAGGTATATGCCTGGTTTCTACCTGCCAGTGACTGCACATTCTAATTAGAAATCCCCTCACAAATCCTTATGCTCTGCTGCAAATTCCTGGTAGTTAGTCTCTGCCTGCCTCTTTGACTTCTGCTAACTCTCCTTGCCTTGATAACTACAGTCTAGTCAGTTTGGCCTTGTGTTCTCATCTTAGGGGTCTTTGTACTTCCTGCTGTTCCTGGAAGGGACGCCAATCACCCAATATTCGACATATCTCTTAGGTTCTAGCAAGTTAGGAGACACTCCTGGAGTAGCTTCTCTATGAGCTGCAGTAGCACCAGCAACATGGCTGAATACATAGTAAGTCTCATCAAAGAGTTCTAGATTAATGAATAGATATGTGGAATACTGGTTACTTTCTCGTTCCCATGATGAATGTTAACAGAAGAAACTTCGCAGAGTAAAGATTCCTTTTGCCTCAGTTTTAGACTGTCACTTCAGAAATCGAGGCAGAGCTCAGGACATTGTTGCATGTGATGAAGGCTCCTTAATGGGTCAGGACCCAGGCAAGGGCCCAGGCAAGAAGCACAACTGACTATGCCACCAAGGCCCGTCTCTTGTATAGTGTTCTACCTTTGCCAGCCAAGCTCCATAGTCTCCCCAAACAGTGCCACCTGGTGTGAGCTGTGGGATACTTCAGATCTATGCCGTAACATCTAGCTGTGAACCCCAACTGGCTCTTGGTCATCACATCATGAAAGATGCATTTGGCCTAACTTCTAGAGTCTCTGTAGTCATAACAGTCCCAACACTATTCAAGTAACTGATGTTCAAAGCTTTCCCAGAGACTCAAGGTGGTCTTTTAGCTGTGACGCTTAGAAAATAAGAAAGCAACTTACATATTTCCAATGTAGAATTTCACAGAACAAGCACTCGCATGCCAAAGGGTACAGAGCAAAAATATAGCAAAGGAAGACTGAAATCTATTAGGACAACATTACATTCTATAGTTCCATGTCCAGAATCTGGAACTCATGGCATTGTGTGTGTTCCAATATGCTTTTATAGGTTCCTAGATCCCTGTTCCTGTATGTGGCCTCTCTCTTGGGCCAGCACCACTTGTGCCTACAGCTTTGTTTCAGCAGTATCCCACGTTCCTGACATTTCCAGTATCCTGGGATCTTTACTTTACCTTATAGCTTCATGCACAGCTTTCCCCAGAGATCCAGACAGAGGATCTGTCCTTTCTGTACATTGCCTGGCCTCTTTGAACTTTTCCTAGAGCCCTGGTGCAAGGGCCAATGATTCAAGGATTCTTGCATTCTGCATGCCTACACAATCAGCACCACACAGACAATACTAAGCTCTGCTGTCACCCTGAGATGTAGCCTGCCCCCCTTTCTAATCACAGCTGCAGTGGTCTCTGAATTCCAGCATGGTGGAACCAGAGGAAACATTTACTTACTGATCAGCAAGCTCCAGGGACTTGCCTGTCTCTGTCTCCTTGGTTCCCAGATAACACACACACATGCTGCTATGCTTGCCTACTTCTTTTATGTAGATCCCGAGGATCAAATTCAAGTCCTCACGCTGTGCAGCACTGTTTTCGTGTTAATGATTTTGCACTGAGAATTAGATTAGAGCAAACATGTCCATCTTGTGTCCCACGGGCTGCATGCATCCCACAATATCCATGAACATGGTCCATCATGTTTGTAGATGAGAAAGTTACATTGCAATGTCAAAAGTGTGGACATGCCTGATTTAGAACCATTATTTTGGAGCCAATTTTCCTTCCTTTTCTCCACCCATCCTTCCCCCTCCTCTCCCTTCATCCTCCTCTCCCTCCTCTTCCTTTTCCCCTTTTCTTCCTCCTTTCTCCGTCTTTCTGCCTCACTGTTGGTCAGCATTCATTCCTTTTGAAAAATTTCCATCCTGTCTCTCCTTTTCTATTTCTCTTTTTCTTCCCTTTCCTTCTCTCTCTTTTTCTCTGTCTTTCTGTCTCATTGTTGGTCAGGGCTTTATTCCTTATGAAATGCATAGTGAAGATATAAAATCACACAAAGTATATGGGTTTATTCTTCTTATAGCAGTTAAATGATGTTCCACACCCTCAAACTCATACATTAAAGTCCTAAGTCCTAATACCATGGGGTCTGACTTGATTTAAAAATAATAGGTTTGCACATCAAGTTGAGACAAAGTCATACTGAAGAAGGGTGGCCTGTAACCCAGTATGACTGCATCTCTATTATATGTGGACATTTGGACACAGGCACACACATTGAGAGAATGCTGCATACAGATGGATATTGGACCTATAATCTCAGCACTTTGCACTCAAATGCAGGTGGATCTATTTGACTTCAAGGCCAGCCTGTCTGCATAGTGAGTTCCAGGCCAGCCATGGCTTACATTATGAAACTGTACCAAGAGGAGGTAGGAGAGAAAGCGAGGAGAGGGAGGAGGGGGTGGAGGAGAAGAAGAAGATGAAGAAGAAGAAGGATGAAGAGGAAGGAAGAGGAAGAGGAAGAGGAGCGAGGAGGAGGAGGAGGAGGAGGAGGACGAAGAAGAAGAAGAAGAAGAGAAAAGAAGTAAGAACGAAGAAGAAAGAAGAATAAGAAGACGAAGAGACGAAGAAGAAGAATGGTTGATGAATTTCTGCATCCTTTTACTCAAGGAGTGAGAAAAATTCCAGGAAATTGCAAGAAGCATGAAAAAAAAAAAATCACAAAGTGGGCTTTTCCTCTAATCCTCAGAAGAAATCACTTTTTATGACACTCCAACTTTGGACTTTGGACTTCAAGATGGTAAGGCAATAACTTTTCTTTTTTTTTTTTTTTTTTTTTTTTTTTTGGTTTTTTCGAGACAGGGTTTCTCTGTGTA
>NW_026131724.1:0-56622 GCF_903995435.1 Acomys russatus
CTGTGTTTAATCCTATTCTCCACTTTCTCTTCAGAAGGTCAGTGTATATGGTTTTACACTGAGGTCTTTGATCCATTTGAACTTTTTTTTTGATGTGATAGAGTAAATAAAAGTGGCACAACATTGTGAGATAAGCTAAGCAATGACTGGTCCAATTGAGACCCATGTCAGGAGAAGAAGCTGACACTGCATGGAGACTAGAAATCAGAGGCCAGATGCCAGAGACCTAGAATAGGGCCCTGAATGATCAGATTCTGTCCCTGCCAAGGGCTCTGTTGTCTGCTTTTTGATCACTTCCCCCTTGTGGGGTGCATTACCAGGCCAAAGAGAAAGAGGATGCAGGTATTCCTGGTTAGAGTTGGCAGGCTGGGGTCAATTAATGCAGGAGAAGGGTTTCTCTTCTCTGAGAGGAGGGATGGACTTCAGAGGGGAAAGAGGGAATGAGGGTAGGACTAGGAGGAGATTAGGGTGTGGGCTATGATTGATATGTAAAGTGAATACATTTGAAAGTAGATTTAAATTTAAAAATAGAAAAATGGTGAAGAGAAGTATTCCTTAAGTGTGCTAAACGTGTCATTAAAAATGCAAACATTAAAAAAATAGAATTACAGGCTTAAAAGAGGAGAATAATTCATTTTTCTGGGACAATTTATCCTGTCCATAGTGGTATCTCAAAAAAGTGTATACAATCAACACCAAAGGGACACAGTAGGATGTGTGTGTGTGTGTGTGTGTGTGTGTGTGTGTGTGTGTGTGTGTATGTGTTTTTTGTTACTATACAGTAGATCCTGAGGCTGAAAGGAAATGGAGGGGATATAAAACAGTTGTTGAGAAGATGGGGAGTAAATGATATAAAACAATGCTTATGAAATTCTAAAACAGAGTTTTGGTTTTGTTTTTGTTTTAAAGAAACTGAACTAACTAACACTTTTCTTTTCACACTAAGAATCGCATGCCGCAAAGCATGGTGGTGTAACTTTGGTCCCAAGGACACATATTTTGGAAGAAGGGAAACACTTCCCACGTGTTATTTGACTTTTGTGTGTTTGTGTTTGTGTTTGTGTTTTGGAGACAGGGCCTTACTATGTAACTCTGGCTGTCTTGGAAGTCATAATGTAGATGAGGCTGGCTACCAACTCATAGAGATTTTGCCTGTCTATTCTCCAAGTCTTGGGATTAGAAACATGCCCCAACTTTCTGGCATGGTTTTGATTTCTAATTACTGGTGGCTAGGCTGTTTGCTATGGTTACTGTTGGAGGTCAGAGGAAATCATTCAGGTGACTGTTCTCAACCTGGTTTTCCTGAAATAAAATTGGGGTCTTCAGTCTTGGAGCAAGTGCATTTAACTGTGAAGCCTTCTTGATGTTACTGGGTAAGGGAGAGCTAAAAGCCCCTTTGACACACTGAGGTTTCTACTGGTTTTTTCAAGAAAGACACCAGTGTTTTCTGCATGGAATTGGTGTTGTTATTTGACAGATTCTAACTGTATGGAGAAAGCTGACCTGTGAGCTCTACCTGAGTTTTCATTTGGAGTGCTAAGACCACAGGCCGAGATTGTTCAGTGTTTTAATAAGACTCCCTGACTACCTTCCACCCCCAGTCAGGGTCTCATGTTGCAGTGTATTAGATCCCATTGTGATCCAGGAGATTGTGAACTGGAAAAACATGTCTTTCTTTGGTGTAGTTGAGCCCTAATATACACATTTCATCCAAATTTGGAAGATGGACTGTTTCATTTTGAAGTGTAGGGACAACTAGAATATGTGCATCATGCTATAGATACATTTTGGGATTTTAATGGACAACTACTTTAAGTTCTCAGAGAAGGCGATTCTGTAATTACACTTTTATTAGAATTTATGCCTATTAAGGGGATACCTTAAAAATTAGGACTGACAGTGCTTCAGTATATGTCTCTAGTAACATGAACAGCATTTTGTGTTTTACAACCAAAGTATACTATAGGTATACCACACAATTCTACAGGACAAGTGGCCAATACACAGAAAGGGTAATACAGACCTCCAAAGACAGATTATACAGTGCTTTATCAATTAAAAAAAATTTTTTTGTCTTTGAAGACATGGTTCTCTGTGTAGTCTTGCTGACTGAGACTCACTTTATAGACCAGGCTGGCCTTGAACTCATAGCAATCTACCTGCCTCTGCTTCCTGAATGCTGGGATTAAGGCATGTGCAACCACACCCAGCAAATTTTAAAATGCTAATGGAAAAGTATCAACTACTCGAGAAAGGCATTAGATAATAGGAAAAAAAAAAGCCCTGCTGAACTATTTCAGTCTGTATAATGTAAAGATCTGCTGACCTCAGAAGGGAAAGCAGGTTGTGTGTACTTGTGTAAGAGGCTTTGTCTTTGTTTCCACAGGAAAAGAAAAGCCATGTATCTCCTAAAGAGAGGTAATAGGGTAATAGCTCACCAGACAGTTTTATCATTCAGTCAAAGTAACATATAAGACTGGTTTTCTCTTAATAAAAGAAGACTTTTCTTTTGTTGTCATTGTTTGTTTATTTGGTTGGTTTGTTTTTTCAAGATAGGGTCTCTCTGAACTAACTAACACTTTTCTTTTCACACTAAGAATCACATGCCACAAAAGAATAGTGATTTAAGTTTGATCACAAGGACACATATTTTTAAAGAAGAGAACACTTTCCCACATGTAATTTGACTTTTGTGTGTTTGTGTTTGTGTTTGGAGACAGAGCCTTACTATGTAGGTCTGACTGTCTTGGAAGTCATAATGTAGATAAGGCTGGCCACCAACTCACAGAGATTTGCCTGGATATGCTTCCCAAGTCTTGGATTAAAAACATGCACCAACTTCTGGCATGGTTGATTTCTAATTACTGGTGGGAAGGCTATTTGACATGGTGTACTGTTGGAGGTCAGAGAAAACGATTTAGGTGACTGTTCTCCACTTGGGTTCCTGAAATCAAATTGGGGTCTTCAGGCTTGGAGCAAGTGTATTTAACTGTGAAGTCTTCTCAGTGTCACTGGATAAGAGAGAGCTAAAAGCCCCTTTGATACACTGAGGTTTCTACTGTTTTCTTCAGAAAGGCACCAGTGTTTTCTGCATAGAATTTGGTGTTGTTATTTGACAGATTCTAACTTTATGGAGAAAACTGACCTGTGAGATCTACCTGAGTTTTCATTTGGAGTGCTAAGACCAAAGGCCAAGATTGTTCAGGCGTTTTAATAAGACTCACCTGCCTAACCTCCACCCCAAGTCAGGGTCTCATGTTGCAGGATATTAGATCCCATTGTGATCCCAGAGATTGTGAACTGTAAAACCATGTCTTTTCTTTGGTGTAGTTGAGCTCTAACATACACATTTTATCCAAATTTGGAAGATGGACATGTTTCATTTTGAAGAGTAGGGACAGCTAGAGTATGTGCATCATGCTATAGGTACATATTTGGGATTTTAATAGGCAACTACTTTAGGTTCAGAGAAGGCTGATTCTGTAATTACACTTTTATTAGAAGTTATGCCTATTAAGGGGATACATGTAAAAATTAAGTCTGACAGTGCTTCAGCATATGTCTCTAGCTACATGAAACAGCATTTTGCATCTTACAACCAAAAGCATATTATAGGCATACCACACAATCCTACAGGACAAGTGGTCAATATACAGAAAGGGTAATACAGACCTTCAAAGATAGATTATACAATGCTTTGTCAAGTTTAAAAAAAATTTTTGTTTGTTTTTCGAGACATGGTTTCTCTGTGTACTCTTGCTGACCTAAACTCACTTTATAGACCAGGCTGGCCTTGACCTCACAGCAATCCAACTGCCGCTGATTCCTGAGTGCTGGGATTAAAGGCATGTGCAACCACACTCAGAAAATTTAAAAATGCTAATGGAAAAGTATCAACAACTACAGAAAGTCATTGGATATTAGAAAAAACCCTTTTCAAATAATTCAGCCTGTATATTTTAAAGATCAGCTGATCTAAGAAGAGAAAGCAGGTTGTGTGTTACTTGGTTTAAGAGGTTTTGTCTTTGTTTCCACAGTAAAAGAAAAGCTTTGGATCTCCTAAATAGAGGTAATAGGGTAATAGGTCACCAGATAGTTTGATCATTCAGTTCAAAGTAACATAACAGAATGGTTTTCTTCTTTTAAAAAAGAGACTTTTCTTTTGTTGTGGTTGGTTGGTTAGTTGTTTGTTTGGTTTGTTTTTTCTAAGAGAGGGTCTCTCTGTGTAGCCTTGAATGTCCTGGACTTACTTTGTAGACCAGGCTGGCCTATAACTCACAGATTCTGCCTTCCTCTGGCTCCCAAGTGCTGGGATTAAAGGTGTGTGTGTGTGTGTGTGTGTGTGTGTGTGTGTGTGTCTCACCATGTCTGGCAAAAAGGAGAGTTTTATTGTTAGGTATTAAAAACACACTTAGGAGATTGGAAGCACGGCACAATGTTGCACACCTGTAATCCCAGCACTCGGTTTGCAGATGTGGGAGGATTTCTATGAGTTCAAAGAAAGCCTGCTCTACCAAGCAAGTCTTATAAAGTCAAGGCTACATACACAGAGAGAACTTTTGTTGAGAAATGAGAGAGAGAGGTTTGAAGTTTTTTAAGTAAGTTTAAAGGGCTGTTACAGTTGAAACTTCTTTCCTAAATCTCTAGAAATTTGAGTGGTTGGAGCTAAGACAAACAATTAGAGCAGGGTAGCGACAGCTTATGTCTTTAATCCTAGCAGACGCCGACAGATTCCTATAATTTAGTACTTTTCTAATCCTTCAGTTACAAGGAATAGGGCTTTGGTTGTTCCCACCTTTAAGTCCAACACTTGGGAGGCATCTGTCTTTAATCCTATGGTTAACATTAGTAACTCCTGTCTTAGAGGAAAGGTGTGTGTTATGGCTCAACCATGCCAACCAAAAGACAGATAATAATCTCAGGATCACAGTGCAATCAAATACAGTTTTCTATAGTTCACAATCTCAGGTATCACACTGGGATCAAGCAACAGTCCCACTGTATAGCTCTGGCTGCCCTGAAAAGTGCTGCTTGTAGAACTGCCTGGGCCAGACCCCAAAGAATTCTACAATGCACAGCTGAAGAAAAATTTTCTCTTTGTTTGGATCAGGCTCAGAGATTAATTAAATCCATTGTGTGGATTAAACTCAGAGACCCTGCCATTGTTTATGAAGATCAAAGGTGGCATTATACAGGTGTACTAATAAAACTTCTCTTGTTTGAGATTCATCATAATATGCTTTTCTGTTGATTTTCACACTTTGAGAGAAAATATCCATCTTGATGATGATGTTTTGAAACTCCCTGCTCAAGACATGGTTTCATTAAGCTTCTTGATACCTAGAACCACAAATACCCACCACCCAGCTAAACCTTCTCAAATCTGAGACATATTCATGTGGAATTTTAGTCTGTTTTCAGTTTCATTTTTATTTTGTTGTTGGTGTTGTTTTGAGAGTAAAATCTCACTATGTATCCATAGCAGAAACCCCACACTGAAACAAATATACATACAGACACTAAAATCACAAATACAAATATACCATATATAAATAATTGTATGTAGATACACAGACAAAATGGGTCAATCTTGTACCAATGGGAATTTGACTTTCCTTTTGTTATTGGTTTTGTTTGTGTGTTCATTTCTTGCTTTTTCCAGATAGGATTTCTCTGTGTGTGTTCCTGGATGTCCTGGAACTTACTTTGTAGCCCAGGCTGTTTTTGAACTCACAAAGATGTGATTGCCTTTCTCTCACAAGTGTTGGCATTACAGTGCCACCATGTCCAGCAGAATCTTGACTTTCTTGTTCAGTAATTTTGATTTGACACTATAAGGTCTGAGTCAATCAACCTACAGTAGGAAAACTCAATCTTTAATTGGATTAAGTGAGTGGAGACTTACTGGACCAATCAGATAAGAGCCTGTGGAAGGGAGGTAGGGCTACATGGGGAGGGGCAAGGTGGAAGGTGTATAAAGGCTCAGAGGAATAGAAGATCACATTTTCTGAGCCTGGAGTTGCTGCCTGACCTTGCTAGGCATATGAGTTTATATCAGGTAAGTCATTTGCCTTCATCAGGAGGCTTCTTGCATGTTGGGCTAGCCTTATCATCATCAAGATCCAGTTACAATTCCAATTTAGACTTTTTAATGTCTGTGTACTTTGGTTTTGATGAGAAATCGTCATTACATGGGACTGTACATGTTAGGTTCTTTGTTCTATTGAGTTTTCAGAGACAGGGTTTCAACTAAGAAAGGCTGGCCTTGAACTCTAGATCATTCTGTCTCTGCCCAGGTTTCTAGGCTCATTATAGAATTTCAGCTAGGATCTTTCTTCTAATTTAATCCCTTTTCAATATTTTAAATCATGTTTCAGAGAGTATATTTTTGCAGTTGTGTGAACTGAATTTTTCTCTTAATTATAGCCTACAGTTCTGGTGATGGCTTTATGCCAGAGCCACAATTCACAGATGATCATGAAACCAAGGCAGCGGGAATGGAGTTACTTCGGCCTTGACTATTTATCCAATATTTTCTAAGATCTCCTTCTCTGTCTCTCTCTGTCTCTCTTTCTGTCTCTGTCTCTCTGTATCTTGCTGTCTCTCTCTGTCTCTCTGTCTCTGTCTGTCTCTCTGTCTCTCTGTCTCTGTCTCTCTCTCTCTCTCTCTCTCTCTCTCTCTCTCTCTCTCTCTCTCTCTCTCTCTCTCTCTCTCTCTCTCTCTGTCCTATACAAAGTAGGAGACAGATACCTTATACCAACCACACCTGGAAACTTAAATTAATGTCCCAAGCAGCAGAAATGACCACATTCTGGCCTTAACTAGACAGCATGAAATAACTTTATTTCTACTTAAAGTTAAAGAAAATGAAACAGATGGCTTGGGAATGTGACTAAATGTTAGAGCACTTGCATAGTGGGAACAAATGCCACTATACAATTTTAATGAATACAATTAAAGTCTTCTTTTAGGGTAAGGTATTGAGAAACGTTTGTCTAGTTAGTCTTGGCTGTTATGGTCTCACTTTGTAGACCAGAATGGCCTTGACCTCAAATAGATCCACCTGTCTCTGCCTTCCTGGGAGCTGGGATTAAAGCATGCACACTGTGCCCAGCTCCTTTTTGCTCTCTTAAAACAAGGATTCTCTCTGCTACCTTGTCTATCCTGGGCTCACTTTGTAGATCAGGCTGGCCTGAACACATATAAATCCACCTTGACTGCTTTTCAGAATGCAGGGACTACAAGCATTTACTACTGTGCCCAGCTGACATATAACTATTTTGCTCGATCTCCCCTAACCTAGACTAGCATGAAATAAATTATATAGATTAGACTGACCCAGAATTCTTGTAATTCTTGTACCCAAGAGCTGGGTTAATTGCTTCCTGCTAGGTTGTGTGGCATCCATGCAATATTTTAAAGCACCTGTTTTAGCAACAAATGGTGGGGAAGAAAACAATCCTAATGCTCCTCTTCACAGACAGGAATATGGGGAGTTGGCACAAGCATGGGTTATGTCTGAGATACATTTATGATTAGAAGGTAGGCAATTTCACTCAAGACTCCTTTGTAGGCAACACCAACACCAAATGTAAAAGTGTTACAAATAAAACTGAACAAACTTGAATTTTTTCTTTTTTCTTTTTTGGTTATCATTTCTTTTCTTATTCTGAACACCAATTCAACATGGGGAATCCTCCTTGTAGCCTCAGGACAAATTGGCTTCTTATCCAAGACTCACATATTGCAGGTGCTATAATTTCACAGCTTAGATTTCCAGTTGCCTTTTGGGAAAGTTGCATGTCTCACTGAGGTTTTGCATTTCAGATATGGTCTCACTGTGTAGCCAGGTGGCCTTGAATGTATGGACATTTTACCTCATTCCCCAAATAAATACAATATAGTCCAATGCTCCCTCACTGGTCTCTTAAAGTAGCAGAAGGCAGTGCGTGCTGACAGGTGCCTCACATATTTCCTCAGTCTTCTCAGGATGGGTCAGTGTATTGAAAGTACAAAGCATAAAGGTTGGGCATGTCACAGCACAGAGTACATTTTTGAGGGCCTGGAAAGTTGTTCAGTGTCTTTTCCTGTACCAAGAGACTGGTCAAACTGTATGCTCTTGAATAACCCTTCTGAATAGGTATGAGATTCAGAGGAACAGAGGTGGGTTCCTAGTTGGACAGCCCATCATTGTTTTGTTCATATGTGGAGTCTTACAAGAGAGAATACATGATGAGCTCTATGGAAGTTTTGCTGTGAGATGAGCAGACTGGATGATTGGGCATTCTGAATTTTCCACTATTCCCATTACATGGACCCTAGTCCTCTGGTTACTGTGATATGTGGCAAATAGAAAATTCCAGATCATAGCCTGATACTAAGTCTCCTAATATTTCAACATATCCCTCTGACAGAATATCGTGAGGATGAATATGCACAACCCTCACACACTCGTGCAGCTGGCCATGCAGGGACTGCTGAGTGATGATGGCTTGCCCATCTCTGCTCTGGAGAACCTGCGCATTGAGCTCTTCCAACCACTATTCAAGCAGGCCTTCGATGGCAGACACAAAAAGATATTGAAAGCAATGGTGGCAGCCTGGCCCTTTCCCTGCCTTCCAGTGGGAGTACTGATGAATTCTCCTGAGGTGGAGACCTTGCAAGATGTGCTGGATGGCATAGAAATTCTGCTGATGCAGAAGGCTTGTCCCAGGGAAGCAAGGCCCAAGAAGGCTAGAAGGGAAATCACTGGGCTAGTGGTAAGACACATGTGAGATCAGTGTGAATGGGGTCAAAATGGGCAGACTATTCTGATGTTCTCGGCTTGGAGGTCTGTGGAACTACTGCTCAAGTTGAGAGCTGATATAAATGACAGTCAGGAATGGAGGACAGCTCCGAGCAGATATAGCCCTAGTAGGATGAGGCTTTCCCTGTCTCTCTTTGATGTGTAAGAGACAAGTCCACAGACACTAAATGGAGGAAAGAAGTACATGTCTGAAGATATGGCTCAGGCAAATAGTCCTTGAATGGTAGGTGTGAGGGGCTATGTTGGAGCTGAATTACTTGGGCAGAACCTGCCTCCACGTTGGTTCCTGGTTTACATAATAAAATTTCACCTTTTCCCCTCACAGAATGTACAAGCTTCAAGTGCTCAAATTAAGGAAAGTGTACCAGAATTTCTTGGATATATGGGATGGAAGAGATGATGGATCCCAGTCAGCAGGTAAAGGAAGCAAGAAGCAAGGAGTAAAACGCCTTCCTGGATATTCCCAGAGGCAGCCTATCAAGGTGGTCACTGATCTCAGCCTCTGCAACCAGCTGAAAGGATAACCAAAGTGCTTGTTGCAGTGGGCCCAAAAGAGAAAGGGCTCTGTGAAGATGTGCTGTCTTAAGATGCAGATATGTGGCGTCCCTGCAGAGATGGTCAGGGAAGTCCTGGATATTTTCAAGCCACACTACATTGAGGAATGGGAACTACGTATATACCAGGTCCTGCCCTTCCTCGGTGGCTTTGCATATTACCTTGGCCTGATGAGAAATCTCCGCACATTGCATCTTAGTCTCACCTATGTGAACACGGATAGGGTAGTCATAGAGAAGTGTCTTAACAAGCTCCTTACTTAGTTCTCCAAACTCAACTGCCTCCAGCATCTTTACATGAACGGCAACAACCTTTTCACTGACCAAATGAAACAGTTGTGCAGATAAGGAAGGATGGTGAGCTGTCTGCCATGTCAGGAAACCTTTCCAATTGAGCATTAGTGGGCACCTGAGTTGCGCCAGTTAATAACTCAGTATAGTATCTAAGTGTGTATTGTTTCCATGTATTTATTGATTTTGTATTTTCGAACATGAATACTCGGTAGTGTTGGGTGTCCTGGACTCGCTTTGTAGGCCAGGCTGACCTCAAACTCACAGCAATTTGCCTGCCTCCTTGTGCGCAGTGCTAGGATTAAAGATGTATACCACATCATCCAG
Source organism: Acomys russatus (assembly GCF_903995435.1). Taxonomy (NCBI): domain Eukaryota; kingdom Metazoa; phylum Chordata; class Mammalia; order Rodentia; family Muridae; genus Acomys; species Acomys russatus. Next base: position 9,979 of record NW_026131724.1, read on the forward strand.
TGATTGTTTCCTTCTTATATGAACTCATTGTTTCAGTTCCCATTCATTTAGCAGAGTCTGAGCTGGAGTAGGAGATGGGTACAGAGCTGCCTTACAAATATGTCAACTGCACAAGTGGGTCAGATGCACTGAGTGATGTTTGGGTATTCCTCTTTCTGATTCCATCTAAGATGATGAAGGGAAATGGAATGAGCAGAGGGCTCTGAACTGAGGAGGACCCACACCTGTGGTTCCTAGTGGAGTTCTTTACACTGATCTTTGTGAACAGAAAACAGTTTGTTCTTCTACTAATGTCTCGGCCAGCCTTTAATTTCACTTGGAATCAAGGATGATTTAAACATAATTTGGGACCTAGAAGATGGAAACTGGTGACAGTGGCATATGGTTTCATCAGTTCCAGGGGTGAGGAACTGACATCCTTGATACAGGTTGTTCTAGATATCAAGAAGAGGCATGACCGCTGGTGGATACCTTTCTGTTATCACCCTTTCTGGCTATGCCCTCCTGGAACAATGAAGCAAGATGTAGTTGTCTGTTTACAGAATGATGATTGACAGTTGTAGATGTGTGATTTTTTTAAAATTAATTATTTATTATGACATATACAGTTCTCTGCCTGCATTTACAACTGCAGGCCCGAAGAGGGCATTAGATCACTTTATACATGGTATGAGCCACCACGTGGTTGCTGGGAATTGAACTCAGGACCTCTAAACGAGCAGTCAGTGCTCTTAACCTCTGAGCAATCTCTCTAGTACTACATGTGTGATCCAAATCATTACACTTTATAGTACTATGCCATAGGAGACAATAATATGAGCAGACATCTACAAGCTCTACCTCCAGTGCTCACCTTCAGCATAAGCATAAACTTACTGTGCATATGTGTTCCCATCTTTCCCATTGTCAACCTTACTAGCATCCTCCAACACCATGAGCCAGAACTAATTTCTTTTTTTTCCACAGATGCCTGAAGACCCATTTCGAATCCTTGTCTATGATACTCTGCCATCTCTCACAGACAGATTAGAAATACTTGTCACGGTGTCAGAGTCTCTGTCAACTGAAACACCTGAACCTCAGTGGTATTTTGTTATCCACATCCCATCCTACAGGTCTCTGACTTCTCCTTGAGAATATAACAGAAACTCTGGAGACCCTGGAGTTAGACAACTGCAGGCTGGAGGACTCTCACCTCAGTGTCCTGTTGTCTGCCCTGAGAGGGTGCTCCCAGTTCACCAGAGTCAATTTCTATGACAACCTCTTCTCCAGCGCTGCACTGAAAGACCTTCTGCAATGTATGGCCAACCTAAACAAGCTGAAAGGAGAGCTCTACCCTCCCCCTCTACAGTGCTATGATCACCAGGGTCATATACTTGTGGAAACATTTGACCAACTGTGTCCTGGCCTACAGGACATACTAATGGCCAAAAGGCAACAAAAGACACTTGTTTTTTCTACAGCCATGTGCTTTAAATGTCATCAGCGCTCTGTGTCTGTCAGGAAGAACAGAATTTGTCCATGTTGGCAATAAATAGGAGAAGGCTGTATCTGGATGGTGAGAACTCAAACTCAAGGACAAGTACTTTCATCAAGGGCTCCGAGAACATGTGACTTTAGACACAGTTTGGTGTTTCAGGACATTTAATTCCATTGTGAACCTGAGATGGTGAACTCATTAAAACCTGTTTCTAGTTGTAAAGATGTTCAGCCCCAGCACAGCACCTTTAATTCAAGAATGTTCTGTTTATCATAACAGGTCGTTGTAATGTGGCTCCGCCCTAGAACACAGCTTTAATCAAAAAGCTTTCTGTAAATAAGAGCTAAATAAAATGAGCTCTAGGTCAAGAGGCAAAGCAAGAAACCAGTTGACAGTAATTCTGGAGAAAGGATGGGACTTTGAGAAAAGGGCAAATAAGGCTGAATGGAAAAGAAGAGGCTTTGGTCTTTTCCCTCTTCTATGTGAGTTGAGTAGGAAGGTCAGCTGTTTGCTTTCTCTGTCTCTCTGAGCTAGCAAGTTTTCACCCCAGCATCTGGCTTCTGAATCTTCATTGGGAAAATGGAATGTATGGGAGTTCATTTAGAAACCATCATCTTGGCACTCCAAGGACTGGCAGAACCTCACAGAGAAATCTCTCCTGCTAGGGACAAACTGAGAAGCCAATAGATTTTTTAAGTCATCTGGGAAGTATTCCAGGAGAGGGTTTAGGATGGGAAAGCCCATAATAATGTGCTTTAGAACCCTATATAGTGCTCTTCTAGATGGCTTGAGAAAAGAAGTAGAAAATAAAACGCAAAATGGACTAGCTATGGATTGTCCCAATTCCAGTCATGATTATCTTCATTTTGGGATTAATTTTATTTCATTCTTAATAGCCATAATTACTTTCTGTACTTGTTCAATGATAAAGTAGATTGAGAAAATACAAGTCTTAAGAGGATAATTAGAGTTGAGTTGCTTAAGAAAACCATAAGAAAAATTCTCAGATTCATAGGGAGGATTTTACACAAAAGCCTACCACACCACCACAAAAAAGTGGGTAGCCCAAGATTGTTTGAATGCCAACTTTAGTTTATCCACTTACTATACAAGACATACCAATAGATGATAGGCACTCTCAAGTTCATAATAAAGGACGTGTAATCCATAGACATTAGATTTGAGGATTTTTAAGAGAGCAGTCACTCTTTTGAATGCATTCATCTTATGTGAAGCAGATTCCAAATGCATGGGTAAAGTAGAAGAGGATTACCCCCAATACTGTAAAAATTTAGTAACAGCGATATTGGAAGCTCGTTCTCCATTGCAATAGAAATTGTGGTGGAGGAATGATGTGCCAGCAATAGGACAGTGAAACCAGATCAGAGCTGTTAATATTTTCTTAGTCAGTTACAAGGTGAAGGTCTATATGCTGATTTACAAAGGCAGTTTGAATTGATGAACACACCTTGGCAATCTGACATCTAGCAGCTTTAAATTCTTGGGATAATGGTGAAGAATCAGGAAAGAGGCTGTGCATTTACTAAAATTATACAAGGTCCAAAAGAGTCGTTTCCTGATTTTTTTCCCAAAGACTGACTTCAGCTGTAACTACAACAATATCAGATTCAGCAGTTAGAAAATACTGATTAAATCCTTTGGCTTTTTATAATCTTAATTCAGAATGCAAAAGAGGGGTTAGACCTTTAAAGACAAGGTCAGTACCAATAGAGAAATGGATTAGAGATATAGCTGATAGAAGATCTTGTGCTTATGATGCTAAATAACAAAGAGGACTCTAGAAGGGATACTGAATTCCCAATCACAAGGGCAAGCAGAACAGACAGCACAAGCATTTGAAGAGAGGGAACTAGAGGGAGCCTACCATAAAGGTCTCTTGAGAACTTGCACCAGGCAGGGGATTCACACAGATGTGTAAACCACAGCCAAATTTTGGGGCTGAGCACAGGGAGTCTTATGGAAGAGATGCCGAGTAGAAGGAACTGGAAGGGGCAGCAGATCCACAAGGAGACCAACAATGCCAACAAATCTGGATCCCAAAGGCCCCTGCAGTGGCTGATGCACCATCCAAGTACCAAGCTATGAGAGGATCATGACCCCCTGCTCTGATGTAGTTGATAGCACAGTTTCCATGTTAATCCCATACTATGGAGAGTAGTGGCTGCCTCGCACATGGACTCCATTGTCCACTAGTTGATCTCTTGTCCTTGGTGGGGCAGCCTTTGCCAGTCCACCAGAGAAAAAGGATGCATGCATTCCAGATGAGACTTGATAGGCTGGGGTCAGATGATAATGGAGGGTGGCTATCCCTTTCTGAGGACTAGACGAGTGGGTAGAGGGAGGGATGAGGTGAGAAGATAAGGAAATGGACTACAATTGTGAGTGAAGTGAGTAGGTTAAAAATAAGTACCTTTAAAAAGGAATAATTTTATAGTCATACTTGCCCTGGAAAAGAAGTCATTCCCCTGGCCTTAGGTGTCCATATTCCAGAAGGGGAAATAATATCCTTGTTAAATATCTCAGCACACACACATATACACACAATCAAACATGTACATGAACAACACACATACACATACACACACAATCAACACATGCACATGAACACACCTACTAAGGCACACACAAAATGAATAAGATGGTTTAAAGCTTGCCTGTTTTGGAAAAGATGTTTTGTCACTCTCACTTTCCTAAATGCAATCATTGTTTCTTGTTCTACCAGCAAATATGTGTACAAAAATAAAGCTTTTATCTATTTTAAATTGTGCTAGTATAAGGATGTATAATCTAGGGCTGAGAGATTCCTCAGCTGATAAAATAATGTATGTCCTCCAAAGAATCCCACTTCAATACCCAGCACCCACATGGCTGCTAACAACTGTCTGAAATGTAAGTTTCAGGGTATCTGACACCCTCACACATGCATACATGCATGAAAAAAGAGAAACTAAAACCTAACTTCTTACTCATTTACAATACATATCATATGTCATTTTGAGGTGATCCTGATCTACATAATAAAGAACCTTCTTAAAAAACAAAACAAACAAACAAAAAACAAGCAAGCAAACAAAATAGATGTCTCAGTAGTTAAAAGCCATGACACCTTCACAGGGGATCAGAGGTCATTTTCTGGAACCCATGAAGTGAATACAGGCTTACAACCACCTGTCACTCCAGGTCTATGGCCGCTTAATACCTCCAGCCTCTGTGAGCACCAGAACTTGCCTGCACACAGCCACACAGAGATTTACACACATATATACAATTGAAATAATAAAATGAAACCTTATCAAGTGGGAAATATCCAATTTTAGAGCATTTTCATTTGGGACTGATAATTCTTTAAAGTGAATTATGAAGGCACTTACAGAACCCTATCAGTGAGCTGAAATACATTGTTTCATTTTGCGCTTGAATGACTTTTTTACATTGTAGAGTGTATATACACTGTGTATGAGGCACTGCTGTTACTGGAATCTAAGATAGCTACAGAGTTAAAATGGCATCTGAAGACATTCAGGAGTCCTTTTGGGTCCAGAAATGGCATCATGAAAGCTGTAAGGTACCTCAGTTTCTTTTCTGTCTGCTTTTTTTTTTTGAGACAGTCTTGGTTTTAAAACAGATACTTCTTTCATAATTAGCATACAGCATAGTTAATGCTAAGTTAAAGCATTTGATTCTGACACATGCAGAGTAAAGGTGACAGCCACAAATGAAGGGAGAAATGCCAGGCTTTTACTGCTTGGGAGCCCAAATATGAGTAATAATTTACAGCAAAATCAGTTTCATGGTACCTATGAGAGTAATGATAGCTAGCTGAATAGTAATTACATTCACTGAGATTCATCAGGTAAATTACATATCTAATCATTTTAATTAATTGTTTATTTCTTTGTGGTTTGCTTGAGACAAGGTCGCCTCTATGTAGCCTTGCTGTCCTAGAACTCCTTAAGATAGACCATGCTGGCCTTGAACCTGCAAGGATCCACCTGCCTCTGCATCTTGAGTGGTGGAACTCAAGACATGAGCTACCATGCCATGCCTTCAAAATACATTTTTCAAGGAAAATAAACAAGGTATGTGAGTACAGGTTTGTAATCCTAACACTGAGTCAGAAAGATTCCAAGTTAAAAGTCAGCATGAGCTATAGAAAGATGCTGCCCTGAACAAGTTGATGTGTGAAATACACCTCAATACATTAATTTTGAGGGTTTCTGGATACTACTAATAATGCAGATATTAAGAGTATTGATTGTGACTGTGGATTGTTGAGACCTGACCATTTACTAGAGGACTTGCAGGACTGTTTCTAATTCTTCTTGGAGCACTGAAAGACAAGTGCTGGTATTACAAAACAAAGAACTAGGTCAATAATTTCTAGAACCCCTCAGGGTTTTAAATATTTGTGGTAAACTGTCTTAAGTCTAAATCAGTAGAGTGAGCTTTTGGAGTTCTAACAGAAACTCCAAATAGGGGGGCACGCTTTGTGCATTGACTATGTGAGGTTAGCAGAGGTCATATCTTACAATTAGATTTGTTGGGCCAATTTTTTTTTGTTTGAAAATTGCCAGCTAGAAGCATCTGATAATCAATGTATGCTATTTTGAAATGAGTGCTTTATATTCCACTATAATAAATGCTTTGTTTTTAACTTTTCATTTTTATGATTCAAAGGGTTTCTTGTCGTTACTGCTGGTTCTTGCTTCGTGGGTTGGTAAATGATGCCAAGTGATTCAGAACATTGCATAGATGCCACACAACATAGAAGAACCTAAAACCCAGCTTATGGAGCAAGAAACAGCAGGATTCTAGGTAGTCTAGTCCATAGTGTATTTCAAGGTTGTCTAGGTTAGGAAATCAAGTAAAAATAAGATTTTAAAATGTCAGCCTGGTGTGATGGTGCATACCTGTGATCCAGCAATCTGAGATGCAGAGAAAGTAGATCTCTGTGAGTTCAGGACTGCCTATCTAAACAGGAGTCCAGCTTAGCCAATTCAACACAGGGACATCCCTTTTTTTATTATTTATATGGATTCTCCTTGCATGGTTCCAGTATGCCCAGAAGAGGACACCAGACTCCATTATAGATGGTTATGAGCCATCATGTGGTTGATGGCAATTGAACTCGGACCTTTGCAAGATAATCCAATTTTTCTAAACTCTTACCCACCAAATGCTTTTCTTAAAAAACTAAAGAATGCTAAGAACACTAGGCAGAATGGTTTTTCCCTTCCTGAGTAATATAAACACTCTAAGTCATGTCAGTTTAGGGGAAAAAGGCTTAATTGGCTTATATATCTAGGTCACAATCCTTCATTGAGGGATGTCAGAGCAGGATCACAAGGCAGAAACCTGGAGGTAGGAACCATAGAAAAATAATGTTCCAGCTCATGTTCAGCTAGCTTCCTTATAAAGCCCAGGACCACCTGCCCAGGGAATGGTGCTGCCCACAGTGGGCTGAGCTCTCCTATATCAATTAACATAATGAAGACAATCACTCACATTCGTGTTCAGACCAACTTTATAAGATTAATTACTCAGTTGAAACTTTTTCTTTTTGGGGTCTTCAAGGCTATTCCAAGTTGACAGTTAATACTAATAATAGAAAATTTCAGAGCAGCCAGGACTACATGGAGATATCCTTTCTCAAAAATGAAAGAGAACAAAGAAACTAACGTGTACATGCCCATGTTCTCATAAACCAGTTCTCATAAACCAAATTTTACGCATATTAAACATTTTAAATTTGGCTGAGTGTGGTGGCACACGCTCTTAATCCTTGCTCTCTGGAGGGAGAGAGAGGTGAATCACTGTGAGTACAATGCCAACCTAGTCTACAAAGAGAGTCCAGGACAGCGAAGCCTAGCACAGAGAAACCCTGTCTCGAAAAACAAAAACAAACAAACAAACAAAATTTCTAATTTGGAAATGGAATGTTGCTTGGTGGTGATAAGGCTAGCGCAGCCTCCTGAAGAAGCCTCCTGAGGGAGGTAGTGACTTACCTGGTAAGAACACTGGTGATAGGGTTACTATTATCTGCAGGGTCTGGCAGAATCTCCAAGCTTAGGAAATCTAATGTTCTACTAAACCTCCTCTGGGCATTTTATATACTTTCCATGTTGCCCCTCCATGTGTAGTCCCACCTCCCATCTAGAAACTCCTATTGATTGGTCGAATGAGTCTCCTCTCACTCATTTCAAATACAGTGAACAGAATGTCAAGATTCATTGGATATAGGGTACTTGACGTTAGCCTTAGGTGTATCTCTTTGAGCTCATTGATAGCTTGGTATTCAAAGCAAATTAAAGGACAGTCAGGGATACATATGGAGAAATGCTGTGTGGGAATGGTTACCAACAAAGAAACAGTACAAGTGAAAAAGAAAGTGACGTTTCCATTGGTACTTGATTGACTCACTCATTTATGTAAGGTGTATTTTTGTGCTTGTAGTTTTAATGACTGTATATGTATTTGTTTCAGTATCTGTTTTTTGATGTGTTTTTTACTTGAGTCGTAGTGCGTGTTAGTCTAGCCATTGGTTACACAGTGAGATTTTGTCTCAAAACAATGACAACAAGAACAAAATAAAAACCAAACACAAAACAAAAAAAAAGAAAAATCCTCATTTATGTGCATATATCCCAGATAAGAAAGAGTTGAGGTGTGTGGTGGGTACCTATAGCTCTAGCTATCAAGAAGTTTAATGGGAGTTTGAAAGCATCACGATCAAGATGGATACATTCTCTCAAAGTTTAAAATCAACAGCAAAGCATTATAAACGAAAGCCTTCACTTACCAGGAAACTGGGAAAGAGGGGAGGGCATCCTATTGGGACTCTAAATGAGAGACGCATGGGAGAATAGCAAAATAAAAGGATACAGAGCGTCCTAGAAATCTACAAGTAGAACATTATGATAGGCAGATTTGGGCCCAGGGGTCCCGCTCAAACTAAGGCACCAGCCAAGGACAATACAGGAGGTAAACTTTAAACCCCTTCCCAGATCTAGCTAATGGTCAGAACATTCTCCACAGTTGAGTGGAGAGTGGGATATGACTTTCTCACGTTCTCTGGTGCCTCACATTTGACCATGTCCCCTGGAGGGGGAGACCTGGTGGCACTCAGAGGAAGGACAGCAGGTAGCCAAGAAGAGACTTGATACCCTATGAGAATATACAGGGGGAGGTAATCCCCCTCAGGAACAGTCATAGGGGAGGGGAATAATGGGAAAATGGGGGGGGGGCAGGAATGGGAGGATACAAGGGATGGGATAAACATTGAGATGTAACAAGAATAAATTAATTAAAAAAAATAAAGTAACTACTATAGATGTTTATATAAAAAAAATAAAAATCAAACAAAAAAATAAAGTTTTGTTAGTACACCTGTGTAATACCAGCATGTCTTGCATACCTTTAATCTCCAGAAGCAAAAGCAGGTCTTCTGAATTTTCGGCAAGCCTGATCCACACAATGTGAACAAATTTCTTTAGTCATGTGTAGTAGTGCATGCCTTGAATCACAGTATTCTGTAGGCAGAAGGAGGTGGCTCTCTTTGTGATCTGGCTCTGGCTGGTGTATAGAGAGAATTTTCCAGGCCAGACAGATCTACACAGTGACACTGTTGCAGGATATTTGACCCCAATCTGATACCTGAGTTTGTGAACCTTAAAATGATTCCAGTGTGATCCCTAAGGTTGTGATCTGCAAAGTCTTGCCTTTTGTTTGGTGTGTTTGAGCCCTAAAATACACCTTTAATCCAAGACAGGATCTAATAAAGTTAACCATAGGAATAAAGACAGATGCATCCCAAGTGCTGGGATTAAAGGTGAAAACCTCCCTCACCCTACTCCTTGTAACTGTAGGATTAGAAAGCAACAAAATTATAGCGATCTGCCTGTGTATGATAGGATTATAAGTGAGAACCTACCTTGAGTGTCTGAGTCTAGGTTATCTCATCCATTTGCCTGCAAATTTCAAGATACCCTTGTGTTTAATGACTGAGTAGTATTCCATAGTATAAATGTACCACAATTTCTTTATCCATTCTTCTACAGAGGGAGCACAATTTCCAGATTTTGGATATTACAAATAAGGCTGGCATGAACACAGTTGATCAAATGTCTTTGTTGTATGGTGGAACATCTTTTGAGTATATGTAAAGGAGTGAAATAGTTGGGTCCTGAGGAAGTCCTATTCACAATTTTCTGAGAAAGTGCCAATTAGATTTCCAAATTGACTGTACAAGTTTGCACTCCCACCAGCAATGGAAGAGTGTTTCCCTTTCTCCAAATCCTTGCCAGCATGTGTTGTCAGTTGAGTTTATCTTAGCCTTTCTGATAGGTGTAACATGTAATCTCAAGACATTTTGATGTGGATTTCTCTGATGAGTAGGATGCTAGTATTTCTTTAAATGTTTCTCAGCCAGTTGCTATTACTCTGTTGAGAATTCTCTCTTTAGCACTGAACCCCATTTCTTAATTGGGTTATTAGGGATTTTTGTGTGTGTGTGTACTTTCTTGAGTTCTTTATATATTTTGGATATTAGCCCTTTGTTGATGTAGGGTAGGTGAAGATCTTTTCCCAGTCTGTAGGCTGTCATTTTGTTCAGTCGAGAGTGTCGTTTGCCTTACAGAAGTTTTTCAGTTTCATAGGGTCCCACTTATTAATTGTTGATCATAGAGCCTGAGCTGCTGGCATTCCGTTAAGGAACTTGTCCTCTGTTCTAATGGACACAAGGACACCACCTACAATTTTGCTCAGGTGAGTATAGATGGAGAGTTCTCCTGCAGCCATGACAGAGTCTTTCTTTTTATTTTTCATTAAGAATTATGGAGTGCTCAGATTATTCGACACATACCAGTCACTTTCCACCAGCTCTCACAGTCAGACTTGAATCATCTACCCCTGAGTCTGGACCAGGATCAGTTTACATACCTGAACCTCCATGTTGTAGTAGTATTTCATTTATGTACTTGCAGACCCATGGTTATTCTGAACCCTCCATGTTCTTATGGAAAATTTGTAGCCACTCACTCCAAAGATCTTGGAATTGGTGGGCTGAAGGATGGTCATAGTGCCCTTCTGTCTTCTCTGAGCCAATGCAACCATATCTAATTTCCATGACAATGATATGTTCATGACTTTCCCTGAGCACCTTTGCTCCACAAGGTAAATCTGATTCAGTTGATCACCAAGTCTACCTGGTCCACAGGATAGCTCTGAAGACATTCTTTCTCTCTCATAAAATGATGTGACCACAATAACCCTGAGCTCATGGGTGCACTCAAGGCCAAGAGGCAGCTCAAGTCAGTCACTCTGCTACCTGTAGCTGTCCTGAAAGTCATGATGATTTCTGAGTTTCTGAGTAGAGGACAAAATTTGTTTCTTCTTGTTTTGTTTTGGCAGTGATGGGAGAAAAATTACTTCTGGGCATTAAAAAAAGAGAGGTGACTCCTCCAGGAGACACAGTCCAATGTGTCTATGTGTTTTGGTTAAGATATGATGTAGGAGGTTCAGATTAGAGTGCTCAAAGTTACCATGGAGAACCATAGGTCCATGGAGATAAAAGAGTCAAGGATAATAAAATTCTCATATTCCACGCTAAGTGGTGCTGTTGTATGCCTTTAATCCCAGCCACTAAATAGGCAGAGTCAGGCAGATGTTTGTGAGCTCCAGGTCAGCCAGAGCTACAAAGTGATACCCTGTCCCAAAAAGCCAAAACCCAAACAAAAACAAAACAGAAGGAAAAATAAGAATAGAAAAAGCAAAGGAAGAAAACCTCTCCTATTTTAAAAGTCGTCTGGTAAGATAGAACAAGAAAATAATTTTCTCCTGAATGAAGTATTAGCTTACTGGTCAGACCACGGGAACCTGGATGTTCACTCTTTGACCTCTCTTTTGAACTTTGACCTGGCCACCAGGGTTAAGGTCTTGAGACTGTGTGCCTGTGGAGAAGGGGAACTAATTAATTGTGTTTTCTGATCATGAAGAACCCATGGTTTCAAACCCATTGGAACCAGAGTTTTGGATTAAAGGAGTACACCATGATACTAAACTGTCGTGTTTTGCTTTTAAGCTAAGATCTGGATATGTAACTTAATCAGGACTCTTACTCACTCTGTGTAACAAATTTAGACAAACTTACAGTTCACCTAAAGTATAAGAGACTCTTTTTTTTTTGGACAGGCTCTCCCTGTAATTCAGGACTGGCTGATTGAAAATTCACTATGTATGTCATTCAGGCTGGCCTTGATCTCAAAGAGATCTAACTTCCTCTGCCTCCTGAGTGCTTCACATTTTTAAACTTGTTTTCTTTTGCTGAGATAAGGTCTCCATATATAGTTTGACTGACATGGAACTCACTATAAAGGATAGAATGGCTGTAACTCATAGACCTCCACTTCTTTTTGTCTCCCAATGATAGGCTTAAAGGTGTGCACCCTGACTGCTGGCATACCCTGCAGAACATGGAGATTACAAACCCCAGGAATTCCTGAGGCACGAAGAACCTGATTATAGGATTTCTACATTTCTGTGCATGGATTAATCAGAAAGGGGGTCAGGCCCTCACTGGATGGTTACACTATGCATTCTACTTACTGTGATAAATTGAGAGGTGGGGCTCAATTTCTCAGATTCATATGCATCATTTTAAAAGAGCAAAGAGATGCCTTATCGCCACATTAAGTCCTATGATAGCCCACCCCATTGAGCTTTGATAGAACTCTAAATTATAACAACACCACCTCCCACAGTTATAGAATATGTTAATGATCAGACTCTTCTGTAGGAATGCCACTGTGTTCACAATCACATAACTCCCCAGGGATGATTCTGTCTTGAGGGTGGTTTTTCAAGAGCCCTTCCCAGTTAATAGATTGTATGGAATTAGCAGGAAAAACAATGACATGTGAGAACATGGAGATTTGTTTTCTAATAAATGCCAATGAAAATAGAGAGTAGTTAAATTTTATTTTCTTGCTACATGATACAGTGACAAAATCAGTAAGATGGTTGACCTTTCATGCATGAAACTGTATCTAAAGCCAACAGTTTTGGGAGTCCTTGATGAATGTCCATTCCCTTGACTTTGATGTCTCAGCATCCAGAAACAACCACGTCCTTTTTACTGCCAACGTGGACAAAGTATAGTCTTCATGTCACAGACACAGTGAAGACAACATTCAAAGCCAATGGTTGTAGTAAATGTGATGGTCTTTGGCTGCCTTTAGGCCATGATTATGTCAAGAAGCTCAGAACACAATTGGGCAAATCTGTCCACAAGGATATAATCCAAGTGATCATGGCACTCTAGAGGGGCAGGGTAGAGCTCTACAGTCAGCATGTTTAGATTGGCCATGCAGTACAGAAGTCCTTCAGGGCAGCCATGGAGAAGCTTTTGTCATAGAAATTGACCCTGGTGAGCTGGGAGCATTGGCTCACAGGAGGCAGGAGGAAACTGAGGTGAGAGTCCTCCAGGCTGCAGTGCTCTAACACTAGGGTCAGCAAAGTGTCTGCTACAATATCCATAAGGACTTGGAGACCTGTGGAATGGGACATGGGTAACACTATCCCACTGAGGTGCACATGTTTCAGTTGACAAAGACTCTGACTCCATGACAAATGTTTCAAATCTGACTGTGAGAGATGACAGTGAATGATAGACAGAGATTCCAATGGAGTCTTCAGGTATCTAGGGAAATAACAGAAATTTGTTCTGACTCATGTTTTTGGAGGTTACTAAGGTTGATACTGAGATGGAGGAGCCACATATGCAAAGTCCATCTACACTTAAACTGTACATCATCACCGATGTACAGAATGAAGGTGTCTGCTCTTATCACTGTCTCCTGAGGCATAGCACTGTCAGGTGGGATGGTCTCAGAACACAGATATGCAACTCCCCATCCTCCCTGTTAGACAGAGAACTAGATCTTGCTGTATCATGCCAGGAGCACATACCCCAAAACAGACCATCACATAACGTTTTTGGCAACATCTTAGATTGTGTCCAACTGTGTTCATTGTTACAAAGGACAACATCTATCCATGATTACAGTGCTCCACCCTTGACACTGATGAAACCATACCCCAATGTCACCAATTCCCATCTACTAAGTCTCAACCTGTGGTAAAATCATCTTTCCCTCCAGGATGAATTAGAGGCTGACAGAGACATCAATAGAGGAACAAATTAGTTTGTGTATAGTAATCCCTGAGGAACCACAGGTGTGGGTCTTCCCCAGCTCAGGGCCTTTGCTCTGTTTTTCTCTTCCATAGTTTTAGTCTTAGAGAGAATCCCAAAGCAGAATACCTAAAGGTCATTCACTACATCTGACCCACCAGTGTTGACAAACATGCAATGCAGCTTTCTTCGCATTTCCTACCCCAGCTCAAACTCTGCTAAATGAATGGGAAGTGAACCAAGTGACCTCAGTTCAGAAGGATACAATGCACACTGAGATATTGTCATGAGTCTCTAGATGTAAAAATCCACTGTGGCTGGCACCCCACAGGTGCCCACTAATGCTCACAGTAGAAGGAAAAGTTTGCTGACATAGCAGAAAGGGCTCATAATCATTCCTTACCTGAAAACCTGTTTCATGTGGTCTATGGAAAAGTGGTTGCCATTCATATACGGACAGCTGAGTTTGGAGAGCTGAGTAAGGAACTTGGAGAGACACTTGTCTACTATGTCTGCCAATGTATTTTCAGAGCTTTCCATGTAGAAGTCGATGTGACTTAGACAGAATTTGTGGAGATTTCTCTTCTGGCCAAGGAAAGGTGCAAAATGACCCAGGAAAGACAGGTCCTGTGTCGTAAAAAGTTCCAATTCCTTTATGTAGTATGGCTTGAAAATGCCCAAGACATCCCTGATGATTTCCACAGGGAAGGCACATATTTGCATTTTCAGACAGCACAGCTGCACAGAGCCCTTTCTCTGCTGGGCCCACTACCACAATTACATTTGGTGTTCTTCCAGCTGGAAGTAGAGGTGGAGGTCAATGACCACCTCCAAACGCTGCCTCTGGGCATATCTATGAATGGGATTTGCTACTTGCTTCTCCCTCACAGTCTCTGCTGAGTGGGCTCCATCCTCTCCTCCAGCCTATACATCCCAGAAATCCTGGTGCACATTCCTTAAGTCGAGTACTTGAAGCTTGCAGCTTCTGTGAGTGGGAAAAACTGAAATTTCCAAGTGTAACTCAGGAACCAACATGGAGGCAGCATGTACCCCACCTTTATAATGTCAGCTCCAACATAGCCCCTCCCAATGGCAAGGCAAGGACTTTCTGCCTGGGCTAGATCTGGATACATGTCCTACTTTTCTCTATTCAGAATCTTTGGACTTGTCTCTTCCACATCTAGTGACTATAGGAGAGACAGGGAACAGCTCATCCTACTTGGGGTACATTTGCTCTGGGCTGTCCTTCATTCCTGAGTGTCATTTATATCAGATCTCAATTTGAGTGGTAGTTCACAATCCTCTGCCCAGTTTGACCCCATTC
Source organism: Acomys russatus (assembly GCF_903995435.1). Lineage (NCBI taxonomy): Eukaryota > Metazoa > Chordata > Mammalia > Rodentia > Muridae > Acomys > Acomys russatus. The sequence goes on from NW_026131724.1 coordinate 24,991, forward strand.
CCCCTGACCTCATCTGTTTCTCACAACTAGCCCAGCGATATTCCTTCTAATATGCTTGGACCTTGCTTACCTGGGATGAGCCTTCTACAACAGCAGAAAGTCTATGCCATCCAGCTCAGCTTGCAAGGTCTGCACCGATACTACCACGGCTATCAAGAATCTATAATCCCAGCCCTCTTGGGCAAGAAACAGGAGGATTCCAGGACAGTCTAAACTTTACGTTATATTAAAGACTCGTCCAGGTTAGAGAAAACTAGTATAATATGATTTTAAATGTCACAATCCCAGCACTTCGGAGGAAGATGCAGGTGGATTTCTGTGAGTTTTAGGCCAGCCAGGTCTACAAAGAGTGTTCAGGACAGCCTGGGTTTTCTTTAAAGGAGACAACTTGCCTCCAAAAAGAAAAACAAAACAAAACAAAAACCAACAAAAAAAAAAAAAAAGAGAGAGAGAGAGAGAGAGAGAGAAAGAAAGAAAGAAAGAAAGAAAGAAGGAAAGAAAGAAAAAGAAAAATCATTTTATTTTTTTTATTATTTTTTTTTATTTTTTAATTTATTTTTTTTATTAATTTATTCTTGTTACATCTCAATGTTTATCCCATCCCTTGTATCCTCCCATTCCTCCCCCCCCATTTTCCCATTATTCCCCTCCCCTATGACTGTTCTTGAGGGGGATTACGTCCCCCTATATATTCTCATAGGGTATCAAGTCTCTTCTTGGCTACTTGCTGTCCTTCCTCTGAGTGCCACCAGGTCTCCCCCTCCAGGGGACATGGTCAAATGTGAGGCACCAGAGTACGTGAGAAAGTCGTATCACACTCTCCACTCAACTGTGGAGAATATTCTGACCATTGGCTAGATCTGGGAAGGGGTTTAAAGTTTACCTCCTGTATTGTCCTTGGCTGGTGCCTTAGTTTGAGCGGGACCCCTGGGCATGTCCCACGAAAGCCTTCACTTACCAGGAAACTGGGACAGAGGGGAAGGCATCCTATTGGGACTCTAAATGAGAGACGCATGGGAGAACAGCAAAATAAAAGGATCCAGAGGGTCCTAGAAATCTACAAGTAGAACAATATGATAGGCAGAAAAATCATTTTAAATGTCAGCCTGGCATGGGGGCACATACCTGTGATCCCAGCACTCTGGGAGGACCAGGAGATGGATATCTTTGATTTTAGGCCAGCCTCATATACAATATGAGTCCAAATAGCCAAGGCAAGACAGAGATATCCCCCAATTTTTAAAAATTTATTTATTTATTTATTATTAATTTGCACAATATTCTGTCTGCATGTGCACCTATGTGCCAGAAGAGGGCACCAGATCTTATTATAGATGGAAATGGGCCACACTGTGGTTTCTGGGAACTGACAATGATCTTAAAAAGTGAGTCACTTCTCTAGCTCTGAAATCCCTTCTTTAAAAAAAAAGTCCTTGTGTGGTCATGCGTACCTTTAATCCCAGCCCTCAAGAAGGAGAGACATGTAAGTTTGAGACCAGCCTGGTCTATAAATCAGTGCAGGACAGCCAAGGCAACACAGACCAATCTCTTCCATTATAAACAAAACAAAACAAAATGAAATAAAAACCTAAAACAAACAAATAACCCAAGCAATAAAAATTAAAACAATTATTTTAAATATTTTAAATGTATTTATTGAAGTTCTCCATTAGTGGGTTTTGGTCCTACTACACATGTGTTCTAACATTCAGCCACATTCCAGGTCATCTAATTCATGATGTTAAATTTTATGTAGAGATATGAATTCTTGATGCAGCCAACTGTACCCTGGAATGTGATCTTTCATGCTATGCACATGACTTGAGTTTCCACGTTTGGCCGCTGTATGATACCTGGCTCCTACTTTGCATATATCTCTATTTCTATGTTTGTATATCTATATATCTATCTTAGACATTCATTGTCAAATAGACAAGCCTGAAGCAACCACATTGCTACTGCATTGGTTCAAGATCAGCTGTGACTTGTGGCTTCTGTACATGGAGACATCCCCAGCACTCCTTGTAGGCTAGAATCAACAAAAAATTGAGTCCATATAACTGTCAAACCATATTCTATAAAATATAATAAAAAACATTGCAAAGGAATTAAATTAGAAAGAAGATCCTAGGAAATTTCATAATGAGCCTGGAAACCTGGGCAGAGCCAGGAGGATCTCGAATTCAAGGCCAGCCTTGCTTAGTTGAGACCCTATTTCTAAAAACTGAAGAGAACAAAGGAACTAATAAGTAAATTCCCATATAATGACCATTTCTCATTAAAATCAAATATAAAATTTCAAAATAGGGAATGTACCTCTAGCTTGATAGAGATAAGGCTAGCCCAGCATGCAAGTAGCCTCCTTATGGAGGAGGGTGACCTACCTGATATGAACACTGGTGAGAGAGTTATTTTTCTCAGCAGGGTCACACTGCAATGCCAGGCTCAGAAGCTCTGGTGTTCTACTTAACCTCCTCTGAGCCTTTTATGGACCTTCCTGTTTGCTCTTCTATATGTATGTAGCCCCACCTCCCTCTCACAAGCCCCTGTCTGATTGGTCCAATGAGTCTTTACCCATTTAATATTATTAAAGCTTGATTTTTTTCTACTGTTGGTTGGTTTCATATGTGAAATCAAGAACACTGAAATGAAAAGTCAAGATTCTGCTGGGCATGGGGGCACGGGGTTTTAATCTCAGCACTTGAGAAACAAAGGCAGGCACATCGCTGTGAGTTTAAGGACAGTGTGGTTTAAAAAGTGAGGTCCAGGGAACACAGGGATACACACAAAGAGACCCTGTCTGGAAAAACAAACAAATGAACAACAACAACAAAAAAACCAAATCAAACACCAAAAAAGAAAGTCAACTTTCCATTATCTGCTTGGTTGACCCATTTTGTATGTGTATGTACATACACTTATTTATGTATGGTATATTTTAGTGTGTGTGGTTTTAGTGCCTGTATGTGTATTTGTTCCAGTGTGGTTTTAGTGTTTGTCTGTGTGTGTACTTGAGTGAGCAGTGAGTTTTATGCTAGTCAAAGTTTACATATGGAGATTTTGTCTCAACCCTACAAAAGCAATAGCAAAAGAAAACCCAAAACAAACAAACAAACCCACACAAATATGTTACAGATGTAAAAGTTTGAGTTGGGTGGTGGGTAACTGTAGTTCTAGCTATCAAGAGGTTCGGTTGCGACCACATCTTGTCCAAAGGGTTCTAATCATCATGATCAATATGGATACTTTCTCTCAAAGTGTGAAAATCAGCAGCAAAGCATAAGATGAAAGTCAAACAATAAAAGTTTATCAATACACCTGTGTAATACCAGCACCTGATGCAATCCTTTAATCTCCAAAAACAAACTCAGAATCTCTGTGTGTAAGGCCAGCCTGATACACACAGTGATAATAAATTTCTTTAACCATGCATTGTGTGCAAGCCTTCAATCCTAGCCATCTGGAGGCAGAGGCAGGTACATCTATGTGAGGTCCTACCCAGTCTGGTCTAGAGGGAGGTTTCCAGGACATTCAAAGCTATACAATGAGACCGTAGCATGATATTATATCCTAGTGTGATCCCTGACGTTGTGAAATATAAAAACATGACACTGATCCTGTTGTGATTCTTGAGTTTGTGAACTGTAAAAGCATAGTCTATTCTTTGATGTAGTTGAGCCCCAAATCACACCTTTAATACAACACCTATTTGTACACAGGATTTAAAAGATTTAGTCCTAGGATTAAAGACAGATGCATCTCAACCGCTGGGAATGATTGGTACCACCACACCCAACTCACTGAAAATGTAAGATTACAAAACAACTAATTTATCAGGATCTATTTGTGTCTGCTCGGATTAAAGACATGGTTTACCATCATCCTGATCAATTTTTATATCTTAGCTCTAATTTCTCTAAACTTATAGAAACCTAGAAACAAGTTTGAACTATATCAGCATTTAAAGTTACTTAAGACATATCAAATCTCTCTCTCTCTCTCTCTCTCTCTCTCTCTCTCTCTCTCCCTCTCTCTCTGTTTTCTTTTTCAACAAAGCATTTCTCTGTGTAGCTTGGGCTGTGCTGGACTCGATTTGTAGACCAGGTGACCTCAAACTCATAGAAATCCTCATACATCCGCAACCAGAATGCTGGGATTGCCGGTATGTGCCACTGATCCTGGCTTAACATTTAAGATCTCTTCACTGTGTTTTTCATACCAAATATAAAACTATCATTTTTATTTAAGCAGATACCTTTAGTCTTATATGTTAGTTTGAACTGAATGACCAAGATTTCTGATGATCTTTCTTTTGGAAATCTCTCTTGTTCAAAGCTAATCTTTATCAATTTGGTGTTATACATGGCTTTTCCTCACCTGTGGAAACAAAGGCAAAGTTTCTTCTCAAAGTAACACACATCTTGGTTTCCATTCTGGGGTCAGCACATCTTTAAAAGATACAGGATGATTTAATTCAGCAGTTTTTTCTATTATCCAATGTCTCCCTGCAGATATTGTTTCTTTTTCTTTAGCATTTAAATTTTTTAAAGATTTACTTATTAATTCTAATTATTCATAATTCTAATTATTCATAATTATTTATTATGTTCTACCTGCATATAACACCTGCAGGCCAGAAAAGGGCACCAGACCTCATTATCGACAGTTGGGAGCCACCAAGTGCTTTCTGGGAATTGAATTCAGGACCTTCGGAAGAGTAGTCAGTGCTCTTAACCTCTGAGCCATCTCTCCAGCCCTGGCATTTAAACAATCTTAATTATAATAAAGCACTGTGAAGTCAATCTTTGGGGAGCTCCATTACCCCTTTCTGTTTGAGGTAAGATTAGGTCTTTCTATAGCCACTTGTCCTGTCGGACTGTGTGGTATACCTGTAATATACTTTATGTTGTAATATGCAAAAATTGCTTCATTTTACTAGAGAAATATGCTGGAGCATTTTCAGTCTTAATCTTTATATGTTTCACAATAATAACCATACATTCTAATAAATGTATAAATACAGAATTATCCCTTTCAGGACTTGAAGCATTTGTCCATTGAAATCTTGAATATGTATGTCTAGTATGATGCACATACTTCAATTTTCCAAACTCTTCAAAATGAAACACATCCATTTGCCAAATTTATATTATAGGTGTGTGTTAGGTTCAGCCACACCAAACAAAAGACATGTTTTCACAGTTCACAAACTCAGGGAACACAATGGGATCAAAGAGAAGTTTCTATAGTTCATACTCTCAGGGACCACATTGGGATCAAATATCCTGCAACATGAGACCCTTTGGGGGTGTAGGCAGCGGTCTTCATTTTAAAAATCTTTGCATTTCCAGCATGTAGTATTAGCTCTCCTAATACTAAGGCAGGGGGACCTCTCTAAGGTAATGGCCAGTATGATGCATACAGTTAGAATCTGTCAAATAAGAACACAAAATTCCAAACAGAAAACACTGGTGCCTTCCTTGAAGAAAAAAAAAACAGTAGAAACTTCAGTGCATCAAAGGGACTTTTTTCATTCCTTGACCAAGTGACCCCCAAAAAGGTTTCATGGTTAAATGCACCTGCTCTAAGATTGAAGACCTCAATTTGATTTCTGGAACCCAGGAGGAGAACAGATACCTAAATGGTTTCCTCTGACTTCCAGAGGTGCATAGTGGCAAATTGCCTACCCATCCATAAGTAGAAATCAAACAATGGCAGGAATGTGCTGCATGATTTTATTACCACCACTGTGAGGCAGAGTCAGGCAAATCTCTGTGAGTTAGTACGCAGCCTGATCTACATTGTCACTTCTGAGACAGCCAGAGCTACATAATAAGACCCTGTGTCAAAACACAAACACACAAAAGTCAAATAACATTTGGGAATGTGTTCTCTTCTTTAAAATGTGTGGCCTGGGAATCAAACATACATGACTATGCTTTGCACATGTGCTTTTGTTTTCTAAGCAATGTGTTGTCACTTTCAGTTTATTTAAAAAAAACTATTTTTAAAGATCTTCATAAGTATTGTTTTACATCATTTCTATCTATTCCTCTCCCTCATCCAATAACTGTTTTATTTTCCTTCAATTTCCTTTCATCTCATTATATCATCTAGAGTAATTACTGTTACACACACACACACACACACACACACACACACACACACACGAGCTATGAAAACATGTTGTGTCCCTTCAGTCATAGGGAAGACCTCTTGGGACTTGATAACCTATCAGGGAGCTAGACCTAGAAGATGAATAATTCTCCTCTTTTTATCAGCCATTTAATCCCTGTAGTTCTTTTTTTAATAGAGGTCTAGTATACTTCACAAACACGTGTCTTCTTCTTTTTTATTTTTTGGTTAAATCTGTTTTTAAAAAGTATATTCATTTTAAATCCCAATCGTAGCCCCTCCCTTGTCTCCCCCTGATACTAACTTCACTCCCTCTTACTCCTCTTCCATGCCCCTCCTCTAGTCCCCAGAGAGTGTGAGTCCTCCTGTATCAAATGGCCCCACCCTGCCAACTCTCCTCAGGACTGCCTGCCTCCTCTTCATCTGTGGCCAGTTAATGCACCCTACCAGGGGGAGGTGACCAAAGAACAGGTATCCGAATTCCTTGCTCATTCTTAGCTCTATCCTAGGTCTCTGGGCAGTCTGATCTCTGGTTTCTTGTCCTCCAAGCCATGTCAGCTTTTTCATGTGACATGGGTCTCAAACTGGAGAAGTCATTGGTTAGCCTGTCTCACAATTTTTATACCACCATTATTTATCAGAACACATCATGGAAATCCAAATGGACCCAAGATCTCAACGTAAATCCAGATGCACTGAACCTTTAGAAGAGAAAGTAAGGAATGTGCTTGACCACATTGGTACAGGAGACAACTCCTAAGCAGAACAGCAATGGTGCAGTCCCTAAGACTGACAATTCATGAATGGGAATGAATGAGTCTGAAAAGCTTCTACCAGGCAAAAGATGCCATCAACAAGACACACTGATGGCCTACAGACTGGGAAAAGATTTTTTTCATCAAATCTACATCCAACAGAGGGATAATTTTCAAAATTTACATTCAGCTTAAAAAAGCAGAGAGCAGAAAGAGACTAGAGTCTGACTTTCAACAGATGGGACTGTTTATTAGAATACACAGCAGTGGGAAGCCTTTCTTTTTTTTTTTTATTAATATATTCTTGTTACATCTCAATGTTTATCCCATCCCTTGTATCCTTGCATTCCTCCCCTCCCCCCCATTTTCCCATTATTCCCCTCCCCTATGACTTTTCCTGAGGGGGATTACCTCCCCCTATATATTCTCATAGGGTATCAAGTCTCTTCTTGGCTACCTGCTGTCCTTCCACTGAGTGCCACCAGGTCTTCCCCTCAAGGGGATATGGTCAAATGTGAGGCACCAGAGTACGTGAGAAAGTCATATCACACTCTCCACTCAACTGTGGAGAATATTCTGACCATTGGCTATCTGGAAAGGGGTTTAAAGTTTTCTGCCTGTATTGTCCTTGGCTGGAGCCTTAGTTTGAGCGGGACCCCTGGGCCCAAATCTGCCTATCATAATGTTCTACTTGTAGGTTTCTAGGACTCTCTGGATCCTTTTACTTTTCTATTCTCCCATGCGTCTCTCATTTAGAGTCCCCATAGGATGTCCTTCCCACTGTCCTAGTTTTCTGGTAAGTGAAGGCTTTCGTGGGACATGCCCCTTGGGCTAGTATGCAGATATCAGTGAGTATATACCATTTGATTCTTTCTGCTTCTGAGTTAACTCACTCATTATGATAATTTCCAGCTCAATCCATTTATCCAGAAATTTTGGGAATTCCTTGTTTTTAATAGCTGAGTAGTATTTCGTAGTGTATATGTACCACAGTTTCTTTATCCACTCTTCTACTGAGGGACACTTAGGCTGTTTCTATGTTCTGGCTATAATGAATAAGGCTGCTATGAACATGGTTGAGCAAATTTTCTTGTTGTGTGCTGGAGCATCTTCTGGGTATATTCTAAGGAGTGGAATAGCTGGGTCTTGAGGAAGCCCTATTCCCATTTTTCTGAGATAGCACCAGATAGATTTCCAAAGTGGCTGTCCTAGTTTGCATTCCCACCAGCAATGAAGGAGTGTTCCTCTCTCCCCACATCCTCGCCAGCATGTGGTGTCACTTGAGTTTCTGATCTTAGCCATTCTGATGGGTATAAGATGGAATCTCAGTTGTTTTGATTTGCATTTGCCTGATGACTAAGGAGGCTGAGAATTTCTGTAAGTGTTTCTCAGCCATTTGATACTCCTCTGTTGAGAATTCTCTGTTTCGTTCCAAGCCCCATTTCTCAATTGGGTTATTTGGTTTGGTGGTGTTTAATTTCTTGAGTTCTTTATATATTTTAGATATTAGACCTTTGTCAAGATGTAGGGTTGGTGAAGATTTTTTTCCCAGTCTGTAGGCTGTCGCTTTGTTCTCTTGACAGTGTCTCCAGATTTACAGAAGCTTCTCAGCCTCATGAGGTCCCATTTATTAACGGTTTACATTAAGGCCTGGGCCATTGGTGTTCTGTTCAGGAAGTTGTCTCCTGTGCCAATATGCTCCAGGCTCTTTCCCACTTTTTCCTCTAAGTGGCTTAGTGTCTCTGGTTTTATGTTGAGGTCTTTAATCCACTTGGATTTGAGTTTTGTGCAAGGTGACAAATATGGGTCCAGTTTCATTTTTTTACACATAGACCTCCAGTTAGACCAGCACCATTTGTTGAAGATGCTATCCTTTTTCCATTGAATGGATTTGGCTTCTTTGTCAAAAATCAAGTGACCATATGTGTGTGGATTCATATCTGGGTCTTCGATTCAATTCCACTGAACAACCAGCCTGTTGCTGTGCCAGTACCCTGCTGTTTTTCTTACTATTGCGTTATAGTACAGTTTGAAATCAGGTATGGAGATTCCTCCGGAGCACCTTTTATTGTACCAGATTGTTTTAGCTATTCTGGGTTTTTTGTTTTTCCATATGAAGTTCAGAATTGAACTTTCAATGTCTTTAAAAAATTGTGTAGGTATTTTGATAGGGATTGCATTGAATCTGTAGATTGCTTTTGGTAAGATGGCCATTTTTACTATGTTAATTCTCCCAGTCCCTGAGCAAAAAAGATCATGCCATCTTCTCAGGTCATCTTCAATCTCTTTCTTCAGAGTTTTGAAATTTTTTTCATACAAGTCCTTCACTTGCTTAGTTAGGGTAACTCCTAGATAGTTTATATTGCTTGTGGCTAATGTGAAGGGTGTGGTTTTCCTAATTTCTTCCTCTGCAAGCTTGTCATTTGTGTATAGGAAGGCTACAGACTTTTTTGAGTTAATTTTGTATCCAGCCAATTTGCTGAAGGTGTTTATCAGCTTTAGGAGTTCTCTGGTGGAATTTTGAGGGTCACTTATGTACACTATCATATCATCTGCAAATAGGGATAATTTGACTTCCTCCTTTCCCATTTGGATACCCTTGATTTCCTTTTGTTGTCTTATTGCTCTGGCTAGAACTTCGAGTACTATATTGAAGAGATATGGAGAGAGTGGGCAGCCTTGCCTTGTTCCCGATTTTAGAGGAATTTCCTTGAGTATCTCACTATTTACTTTGATTTTGGCTATTGGCTTACTGTATATAGCCTTTATTATGTTGAGGAAAGTGCCTTGTATCCCTGATTTCTCTAAAACTTTAAACATGAATGGGTGTTGGATTTTATCAAATACTTTCTCTGCATCCAAGGAGAGTATCATGTGGTTTTTTTATTTTCTTTTTGTTTATATGGTGTATTACATTGATGGATTTCAGTATATTAAACCATCCCTGCATGCCTGGAATGAAACCTACTTGGTCATGATGAATGATATCTTTGATGTGTTCCTGTATTCATTTTGCAAGTATTTTATTTAGTATTTTTGCATCTATGTTCATAAGAGAAATTGGTCTGAAATTCTCTTTCTTTGTTGAGTCTTTGTGAGGTTTAGGTATCAATGAGACTATGGCCTCATAGAATGAATTTGGTAATTTTCCATCCGTTTCTATCTTTTGGAGTAGCTTGAAGAGTATCGGTATTAGCTCGCCCTTGAAGGTCTGGTTGAATTCTGCACTGAAACCATCTGGCCCTGGGCTTTTTCTGGTTGGGAGACCATCGATGATTGCTTCTATTTCTGTAGGGGAAATGGGACTATTTAGCTTGTTTATCTGTTCTTCATTCAACTTTGGCAAGTGAAATTGATCAAGAAAATCGTCCATTTCCCTTAGATTTTCAAATTTTGTGGCGTATATGCCTTCAAAGTAGGATCTTATGATTCTTTGAATTTCTTCAGTGTCTGTTGTTATGTCTCCCTTTTCATTTCTGATTTTGTTGATTTCAATACTGTCTCTCTGCCTTTCAGTTAGCTTGGCTAATGGTCTGTCTACCTTGTTGATTTTCTCAAAGAACCAGCTTTTGGTTTTGTTGATTCTTTGGACTTTTTCTTAGTTTCTAATTTGTTAATTTCAGCCCTGAGTCTGATTATTTCCAGGTGCCTACTCCTCTTGGGTGTTTCTGCTTCTTTTTTTTTTTTCTAGGGCTTCCAGTTGTGTTGTTAAGATGCTTATGTGCGATGTTTCCAATTTCTTTTTAAAGGCACTTAGTGCTATGAATTTTCCTCTTAGCACTGCTTTCAATGTATCCCACAAATTTGGGTATGTTGTTTCTTCATTTTCATTGAATTTCAGAAACTCCTTGATTTCTTTCTTTATTTCTTCTCTGACCCAGGTGTCATTTAGCAGAGAGTTGTTTAGTTTCCACGTACGTGTAGGCTTTTTGTTATTTCTGTTGTTGTTGAATTGCAGCCTAAGAGCATGGTGATCTGATAGGATACAAGGTATTATTTCAATCCTCTTGTATCTATTGAGGCTTGCTTTGTGACCTACGATGTGATCAATTTTGGAGAAGGTTCCATGGGGTGCAGAGAAGAAGGTGTATTCTTTCTTGTTTGGGTGAAAGGTTCTATAGATATCTGTTAGATCCATTTGACCCATGGCATTGGTTAATGATGTTATTTCTCGGCTTAGTTTCTGTTTCAATGACTTATCCTTCAGTGAGAGTGGGGTGTTGAAGTCTCCCACTATTGTGTGGGGATCGATGTGTGGTTTAAGCTTTTTTAGGAGATCTTTTACAAATGTGGGTGCCCTTGTATTGGGAGCATAGATGTTCAGAATTGTGATGTCGTCTTGGATGACTTTACCTTTGATGAGTATGAGGTGTCCTTCCTCATCCCTTTTGATTAATTTTGGTTGAAAGTCTATTTTGTTCGATACTAAAATGGCTACTCCTGCTTGCTTCTTGTGACCATTTGCTTGAAATATTTTTTCCCAACCTTTTACCCTGAGGTAATGCCTTTCATTATGGGTGAGATGTGTTTCTTGAATGCAGAAGAATGTTGGATCTTGTTTATGTACCCACTCAGTTAGTCTGTGTCTTTTTATTGGAGAATTGAGGCCATTGATGTTGAGAGATATTAATGACCAGTGACTGTTAAGAGTCTTAATTTTGATGTTGTTTCCAGTCGAGCGTTTGTGTAGTTGTGTTTTTGCCATGGGATAGTTATCTATTTCTGGGTAGTTTTGGTTGTGACTTGACCCTTTGGGATGGAGTTTTCCTTCTAGTACCATCTGTAAAGCTGGATTTGTGGATAGGTACTGTTTGAATTTGTTTTTGTCATGGAATATTTTGTTTTCTCCATCAATGGTTATTGATAATTTTGCTGGGTAAAGTAGTCTGGCCTGGCATCTGTGGTCTCTTAGGGTTTGCAGGATCTCTGTTCAGGCCCTTCTGGCTTTTATGGTCTGTGCTGAGAAGTCGGGTGTAATTCTGATAGGTTTACCATTAAATGTTATTTGGCCCTTTTCCCTTGCAGCTTTTAATATTTTTTCTTTGTTCTGCATGTTTTGTGTTTTGATTATTATGCGGCGGGCAGTTTTTCTTTTCTGGTCAATTCTATTTGGTGTTCTGTAGGCCTCTTGTATGTTTATAGGCATTTCTTTCTTTAGATTGGGGAAATTTTCTTCTATGATTTTGTTGAGAATAGTTTCTGGACCCTGGAGTCTGATGTCTTCTCTTTCTTCAATGCCTATTATCCTCAGATTTCTTCTTTTCATGGTATCCTTAATTTCTTGGATGTTTTGTGTCAGGAGTTTTCCAGATTTGGCATTTTCTTTAATTGTTGATTCAATATCTGTGATTGTATCTTCTAGCCCTCAGATTCGTTCTTTCATCTCTTGGATTCTGTTAAAAAGCTCACCTCTGTGTTGCTCGCCTTCTTCTATGAGGTCTCAGGTTCTCGTTTTTCTTCTGTCTGTGTGTTTATCATTGAATCCATTTTCATTTTCAGATCTTGAACTGATTTTTTGATTTCTTTCATCTGATTTTTTGTATATTCCTGAGTTTCTTCCATTGCCTATTTATAGGTCTTCAGAGCTTGAACCATTTTATTTATTTCTTTCATCTGGTTGTTTGCATTTTCCTGCAAATTTTCCAGTTCCACTCTATGTGCTTCTTTTATGTCTCTCACCTCTTTGTCTGCATCTTCCTGCATTTGATTATGAATTTTATTTGTTTCCTCCATTATCATCCTCATTACGAGGGATTTGAAGTCATTTTCTTGTATATCCGTTGTATTTGAGTTCTCTGGGTTGTTTTCTTTGGGATAGCTGGAAACTGGAGACGCCATGTTGTTTTGGGGTTTTTTGCGTATGCTTTTTCGTTGTCCTTTAGACATCTTGCCATCTTTGTTTTTGTTGGGTAGCTTCCAGAGTTGGATCGAGGGAGTCTGAGGATAGATTCACTTGTTTTCTCACGATTTCCCTAAGCTGTGAGCTCAAAGCTTCACTGGTGTGGATGGTAAGAGGTTAGCCCTGTTGTTCTGGTCTCTCATAGCCAGTGATCTTCAGCCCCCCTGTGATGTGGATCCTGCAATTGTTCTGGGTCTCTGAATGAGCGTTGGGTCAGGCCAAGGTATCCACAGCCTTCTATGTTCCCTGCCAAGTCCAGCCAGGAGCACTGGGCCCAAACCACGGCCTAAACTCAGCTAGATTCTCAGGGCCTGAACCATCTGCCAAGCTCAGCTAGGAATTCTGGGCCCAAAATGCACACAGGGTCCAGCCAGAATTTTTGGGCTGGGAATACGCACCAAGCTCCACTAAGGCCTTTTGGCCCAAAGTGCGTGCTGTGGTCAGTTATTGACTCAGGGCCCGAACTGACCACCAATCTCAGCCAGGAATTCTGGATTCAGACTGCACACTGTGTCCAACCAGAGTCTTAGAGCTGGTGGAACCGAGCTCTCTGTCCAGCCTGCGCCACAGCAGGAGAACTGCGGCTGCTCTGAGTTAGCAACAGTGGTGGAACCAAGTGCTCCGCCCAGACTGTGTCACCACAGGGGAGCTGCCGCTGAGATGAAGTGGTGCCTAGGATGGAACTGAGCACGTCACCAAGCCTGCGCCACAGCAGGAGAACTGCGGCTGCTCTGAGTTAGCGCCAATGGTTGAACCAAGTGCTCCGCCCAGACTGTGTCACCGCAGGGGAGCTGCCGCTGAGCTGAGGTGCTGCCTAGTGTGGAGCTGCGAGCTCAACTAAGCCTGCACCACAGCAGGGGAGCTGTGGCCACGCTGAGTTAGTGCCTCAGGCAGAATTGCTTGCTGGGCCGGGCCAGTACCCGGGACTCTGGGACCGAACTGTCCGCCGAGTCTAGTCTGGGTCCAAAGGCTCCACACGACCCAAATCCTGCCCCGAGTCCCCTCTCCCACAGCAACTTCCACCAGCCACCACACCAATCACCTCCACCGGAAGGCTATGAGCTGCAAACCTCAGCCACCGCTGCTGGTGCCGCTGATGCTGCTGCCTCTGGCTCTGCCGCAGCCGCTCCAATCAGAGAAAATCCACGCTCCTCCCATGTGCAGGGGCATGCAGGTCCTCCGCACCCTGGTCCCTCCGAACCGTGGAGCACTCCCGTTGCCGTGATGTTTGGACCTCGGTGTTCCTTGCCCAGAAATCTGTGCAGTTCCCTGAACTGTTCACTGGAGCCTCCAAAAGTGGTCCACACTGCTTGCCACCATCTTGGATCCTCGTGGGAAGCCTTTCTACCACAGGAAACTGAGGGTCTGCCAGAAGGAAAATCTGGCTGTGACCAGATTTTATTCTTGGGAATAAGGACATTATTACAGTTGTAGCCTGTGTTTCTCTCCTGCAGCCTCTCTTTCCTGAAACTGTTTTTCCAAGGTAAGACTGGCTATATTGGCAGACAACCTGTCCCAAAAGACATTCCTTTCTGGGCTGACCAATAACTGCTGAGTATAGTCTTGTGTAATTTCATAATAATCCCTTATTACAACTGAGGCACTGCATCATTCTAAATCCTAATAAACACTGATATATGGGGAGTAAGAGTCTCAAAAGAAGTGGGAATTGTGGCATCAACAAAAGTGATGCCACAACATGGATATCATGTTTTTCTTACCTGTTTTGAACTGAGGAGAGTCATTGTCAGAGATTTGTTTCCAGGTCTGTTGAAGAGAGAATCCTCTGGTCATTTGGCTAGAAGGGCATTTAAACTGGATCAGTTGCAATGGGTCATGAGATTGCCATCCTGTATTCCTGAAGAGACATTTGAAAAGTAATCATTAGGGAGCAATAAACAGATGATTTTGTTACAGAGAAAATATAAGAGATCACTACTCATAAAGGACGAGAAAAGGAGAAGAGTAGAAGTACAAGGGCCAGTGAGAGAAAGTAGGTATAGATTTGATTTGTGGTAATGGTGTCTTTTTTTGTTTGTTTGTTTTTTTGAGACAGGGTACTCTGTGTAGCCTTGGCCATCCTGGACTCACTTTGTAGACCAGGCTGGCCTCGAACTCACAGCGATCCACCTGCCTCTGCCTCCCGAGTGCTGGGATTAAAGGCGTGCCACACCACACCCGGCTGGTGTAATGGTGTCTAATCCCACTGCCAGGAGTGCTGCTGCTCCTAAGTGAGCTAGCAGAAGACAGGGAAATATAGAGCATCAAAGAAAGGAAACAGGAGGAAACAGAGGTCTAATATGAAGAATTCTCTCTGGCCTGGAGTGAAATGGTCCCCCACAGCATCTGAAAGGTCTTTTTGCAGTTGTATCAGGAAAACTGGAGCTATTGTCTGATGACAGGCTTTATCAGAGCTTATATGATACATTTTGTTGAAAAAGGGGGAAGTTTGGTAAGTAAATCATTTAAAAGACAGAATAAAAACAAAAGTATGGGCATAAGGAGGAAAGTACTGAACAAGGGGATGAGCCGGAAAGCAGAGGAAGGCTTGTGGCTAAATTTTATCTGGTCTCTATGTATTTATGCCCTACCTCACTGTGCCAGGACTGCAGGCTTTGTCCCAGGTGAAAGCAGTCTTGGCAGGCTTTGCCCCTTTGCAGGTTCTGTTCCAGGTGAAAGCACTCTTGGTGGGCTTTTCCCCTTGGAAACACCACAGATACTCCTTGAGATTAACCTTGGGATAGAATGGGTGGAACCATCCTGGGCCTGGAATTCAGGAAGTGGACTGGTGGACTCCACCCAGATTATTGTGGGATTATCGTGGGAGGAGACTGGTCCTTGTGTGGAAGAGACAGACCCAGGCAGAGGACTAGAGGAGGCAGCAGGTTCAGACCAAGCTGGAGTGCATGTGGATCGGGAAAGGATCAGTGTACCATTTGGACCAGCATGCAGGCCAAAGACACCTAGCGACCTATCCCATGGAACAGATACCATAAAGTTCACTCTTGTTTCTCTTTAACCTTTTTTCTTTCTTGTGTAAGATTATTGGGATGTATAATAAAGTTTAATCATTAAGAAACAGAGCCAATGCTTCACACTGGTTAGGACTTGTTGGTGTGGAAGCAGCTTGATTTGTGTAGGAGGGCACAAATAGCATCTTCACCAGTGTCTAGACCTAACTTGGAGTACTGCAGCAGCTAAACTTAGAGCCAGTCTGAGGCTTGCCTCATAGGGAAAACTTGTGTCATCTACGTAACAAAGATTTTTTTCTTTCCTCTTTCTTTTTTCTTTTAACTTTTTTTTTTTAAATTTTGGGAGCAGCTCTTCATATAGTTCTTCTAAAGAATCCATGAATATATATAAAAAAGGGTGATTTATTAGAATAGGTTAAGGCTATGGTCCAGGTAATCCAACAATGGCTGACTATGAATGGAAGGTTCAAGAACCCAGTAGTTGTTCAATCAATGAGACTGCATGTCTCAGCTGATCTTCTGTATGCAGGAATCACTAGGAAGTAGGCTCTAATGCCAGTGAAGGAAGGAACCTGTTAGTGAGAGTAAACAAATAAGTGGTGAGCTTTCTTCTTTCAAGTCATCTATATAGGGTGGCAGAAGGTGGTGTAGCCAGATTAAAGGTGTGTTTTCAAATCTCTAAGATCAAGATTAGATGTGAGTTTCCAATTAATAGGATTTAACTAAGAAGAAATAATCCCAGCCTAACAGTGGTGGCACATACCTTTAATCTTAACACTTGGGAGACAGAGGCGGCCAGATCTCTGTGAGTTCCTGGACAGCCTAGTTTACAGAGCAAGTTCCAGGACATCCAAGACTACATACAGTGAAACCCTGATTCAAAAGTAAGAAATAAAGAAACAAACAGGAAAAGAAAAAAAGAAAATGAAAGAAAAAAGCATCCCTTATAGGCAAGCCTCACAGATGTGCCCAGCAATTTGGGTTTCTTTCCTTCAAAGAACCCGCCCTTGGGTCCATCGATTGTTTGAATTGCTCTTTGTTTCTAATTTATTGGTTTCAGCTGTGAGTTTGATTATTTTTATCTGTCTACTCCTCTTGAATGTATCTGCTTCTTTTTTTTAGGGTTCCCAGATGTGGCATTAAGTCGCTTGAATGACATGTTTCCAATCTCTTTATGAAGGCACTTAATGCTATGAAATTTCTTCTTAGCACCATGAATTTTGGTATGTTGTATCTTAATTTTTATTGAATTTCAGGAAGTCCCTAATTTCTTTCTTTAATTCTTCTCTGATCCAGTTAATATTAAGTAGAGAGTTGTTCAGTTCCCCTATGTGTGTAGACTTTTAAAATTTTTCTGTTGTTGTTGAGGTATAGTTTTAACCCATGTGGTCTTATAGGCTACAAGATTTTATTTCAATCTTTTTGCATCTGTTGAGGCTTTTTTGTGACCTACTATATGGTCAGTTTTGGAGAGGGTTCCATGAGGTGCTGAAAAGAAGGTATAACATTTGTTTTGGGATGAAAAGTTCTGTAGATATCTGTTAGGTCCATTTGATTCATGACATCTGTTAGTATCATTATTTCTCAGTTTAGATTCTGTTTCATTGACTATCATTTGGTGAAGTGGGGGTGTTAAAGTTCCCACTATTAATGTGTGGGGATTAATGTGTTGTTTAAGCTTTATCAATGTTTCTATTACAAATGTATGTGCCCTTGTGTTTGGGGCATAGATATTCAGAATTGTGATGTCATCTTGGTTGAGTTTTCCTTTGATGAGTATGATGGGTCCTTCCTCATCTCTTTTGATTATTTTTAGTTGAAAGTTTATTTATTTAATTTTTTGTTTTTAATTTGTTCACTTTCCATCTCTATTGTTATCCCATCCCTCAGCACTTCTCGATCATACCCTCCTCCCTCATACTGTCTTCCTTCCTACCCTAGCCCTCAGAGGAGTGAGCCCTCCTCCCATAACGTCTGACATCAACCTATCAAGTCTAAACTCATCTGTCTGTATCCTCTTCCTTGTGGCCTGGCAAGTCCGTCCTACCAGAGGCAAATAATCAATGTGTGGGGGTCAATGTCTATGTCAGAAATAGTCCCTACTCCCCATATTATTGAACCCGCAAGGAAACTGTGCTGCCTATCAAGTACATCTGAGCAGAGGGTCTAGGTCCAACCATATACAGTCCTTAGTTGGTACACCATTCTCTGCATCAACCTCCTTCTCTGCTCAGATTTGTTGGCTCTCTTCATCTCCTTTCAGAACTCCTGACTCCCTCCTGGTCACTCTATTCTCCAACTCTTCCATAAAACTTCCTGTGTTCCACCACAAAGTTTTGCTGTGTGTCTCAGCACCTGCTTGGATCTCCTGCTGGGTAGAGTCTTTAAGAAGACCTCTATACTAGACTCCCTTCCTGCTTCTTCTCTTCAACTGATTCTGATGTCTCCTTCATTTTCCCTTGTTAATGTGAGTTAAGCATTCTCCCTAGGGTCCTCATTTTTATTTAGTTTCATAGGTCCATGTATTATAGTGTGGTTATTCTGTATTATTTAGCTAATATCCACTTATTTATTTATTTTTTAGAAAATACTTTTCTATTAGTTACTTTCTTACATATACATTTATATTATTACACACATATAAAATAAACTACATATAGCAAGAAGAACCAGTGAACAATCAGGAATATATTCATGTTACATTCATAGTGTTTTGGTTGTTTGTATTTGGCAACACTGAAGAAAACATTTTCCTATTTCCGTGAGTCTAAAGTTCTGAATGTATCTCAATGTCTACTATATCTCATCTCTATCAACTTAAAGCATCTATCTAGACCTAAAAACATCTTAACTCCTAAAAAGCTAAGCTTAATTGTGAAACTAATTTATTTGGTCTTCACCGCATCAGAGACTTGAGAAGGAGTAAAATTAATTACTTGAGTAAACAGGAAGTGCAGGTTAGCTGCTTCCAAATTAAAGAAAAAATGACAGAGACAGTTTGCTGCCTGGAGAGTCACCCATAACTCTCTAAAACGTTGGAGCATCTGATGCAGGTTACAGGGATGAGGAAACAGAATCTTGACCTGAAGATGGACCCAGCTTGGAAACAGAAGGTGAAGGCAATGAGTCCCCTGACAGGGAATATAGGTGCTGAATTTACTCCATTGTCTAAAAGAACACCTGAGAACATGGAGATTAGGGTTTCCAGGAATTCCTAAGGCATGAAGAAACTGATTTTAGTATTTCTTCATGTCTACGGATGAATTAATCTAAAAAAAGGTCAGACTGTCATGGGAAGGATATGGTATACATTCTACTTCTGTGAATAAATTTTGTTCTGGGGGCCACAATTACACGGTTGATGCTCTATGGTCACATTATGTCTTAGGGTAGCCTACCTCTGTGAGCTCTGATGGAACTGTAAGTTCTGTCAACTACTTTCCCCCTCCCCATTTCTAGAATCTCTTAATGATCAGGGTCTTCTATAGGAATGCTACTGTGCTCACCATTGCATCACCACTCAGGAATGGTTCTGTTCAGAGGGTGATTTTCAAGAGCCCTTTGCAAATTTTAGATTGTACAGAGTTAGCAGGAATCAAAATGATTTGAGAACATTGGAATTTTAAAAATAGAGGTCTATGAAAATAGAAAGTAATTAAAATTATTTTATCGCTATATGATACAGTGACAAAGACAGCTCACAACTGAACAGTTAACAACCAGGTCTCAGGTCAGCCAGTTCTCCAGGGAAGGACTTTTGCTAGAGCCTTCTTAAAAATGTGCACAGCACCTTCTATCTGAAATGTAAAACTTTGCCATTCTCCAAACCAGTCTTCACAGGGTAGCAGGTCTACACTGTTCAGTTCAGTTTGACAATTCTATTCCCATGACCCACAAAATGGTCAAGCTGTGGGATGTAATGAGGAGAAGACAATGCCATAAATGACTTCAGTGCATTTTGATACCAACAGGTCTTAGACCATAATTTCCCAGATCATACTTCATGAGGTCACAGGATACTCTGACTGTAAACGTAGAACTGAGATCAGTGACTGAGTAGGACACCAGAGGAGAGCATTCAGGTTCATAGATGCACCAGATATGTACAGCACGGTGAGGCCACTGGTGAACCTGTCCTATTAGAGGCATGTTTAGAAATGCAGAATTATCTTTCTGAATCTACAGAACACCTGTCCCCATTGTTCCACTGCTCTTCA
The DNA here is from genome assembly GCF_903995435.1 of Acomys russatus. Lineage (NCBI taxonomy): Eukaryota > Metazoa > Chordata > Mammalia > Rodentia > Muridae > Acomys > Acomys russatus. Next base: position 44,969 of record NW_026131724.1, read on the forward strand.
TATCATGACAGCTTCCATGTACTGAGTGTGTCAAATCCCATTTTGATTCCAATATACCAGACTGTGTCTTAAGCCACATATTCTGCAACTCTTTGATGAATGTTTTCCATCTTGACTTTGACATCTCAGCATTCAGAAGCAAGATCCTCGTGTTTACTGCCAACATTGACATAGTTTGGTCTTCATGTCATAGACACAGCGCTGACAACATTCAAGGCACATGACTGTAGCAAAGGTGATTGTCTTTGGCTGCCTTTTGGCTACAATTATTTCTGAGAGCTCAGAACACAACTGGGAGATTTTGTTTATGAGGATATAATTCAGGTGATCATAGCACTCTACAGGGGCATGGTAGAGCTCTACAGTCAGCTTGTTAAGATTGGCCATGCAGTGCAGAAGGTCCTTGAGTGCAGCCATGGAGAAGTTATTGTCATAGAAATTGACCCTTGTGAGCTGGGAGCACTGTCTCAGGGCAGGCAGTAGGACTCTGAGGTGAGAGTCCTCCAGGTCTCAGTGCTGTAACTCCAGAGTCTTCAAAGTATCTGCTACATTTTTTAGGAGAAGTTGGAGACCTGTGGGATGTAATGTGGATAACCATATATCACTGAGGTTCAGATGTTTCAGTTGATGGAGGCTCTGACACGCTGACAAGTGTTTCAAGACTGACTGTGAGAGATGGCAGTGAGTGATAGACAAGGATTCCAATGGGGTCTTCAGGTATCTAGGGAAAGATCAAGAAATTAGTTCTGGCTCATGTTGTTGGAGGACATTACTAAAGTTGACACTGAATGGGGAAACCACATATGCAAAGTCTATCTGCATTTACACTGAACGTCATCACCGAGGTACAGACTGAAGGTGTCTGCTCATATCACTATCTCCTGAGGCATAGCACTATCAGGTGGGATGGTCTCAGAACACAGATATGCAACTCCCCATCCTCACTCTGTCAGAGAGAGGTCTAGAGCTTTCCACATCATGCCAGGAGACCATACCCAGAAAGGATTATCACAGAAAGGTTCTGAAAACCTCATGGCACATATCCAACAGTGTTCATCCTTGTCTTTGCTATCTAGGACAAGCTGTATCAAATGATTTCAGTTCTCCGCCTTAAAGCCGATGAAACTGCACCCCAATGTCACCAGTTCCCATCTACTAAGTCCTACCCTGTATTCAAATCATCCTTCTCTAAAGGGAAACTAGGGGCTGAGAGGCATCAGAAGAGGAATAAAGTGGTTTCTGCTCACAAACATCTGTGTACAGAACTCAACTAGGTACCACAGTTGTGGGCCTTCTCCAGCTTAGGGCTCTAGCGTATTCCCTTCTATCATCTTAGATAGGATCCCAAAGTGGAATATACAAAGGATGCTCACTGCATCTGACCCACTGAGGAAGTTGACATACTTGCAATGCAGCTCTCTGCATTTCCTACCCTAGCTCAAACTCTGCTAAATAAATGGGAACTGAACCAACGACCTCAGTTCAGAAGGAAATAATGCACACTGAGATACTTTCATGATTCACAAGCTTTAGAACCCACTGTTGCTGCCACCCCACAGGTGTACACTAATGCTCAAGGTAGAGGGAAATAATTTGCTGATGTAGCAGAAAGGGCTCACCATCATTCCTTACCTGCAAAACTGTTTCACATGGTCGGTGGGAAGGTAGATCCCATACATGGAGAGATGCTGGAAACAGTTCAATTTGGAGAACTGAGCTAGGAACTTGGAGGCACAATTCTTCTCTATGTCTGCCAACGTATTTACAACCCTGTCCGACTTGAAGTAGATGTGACTTAGATGGAATTTGCGGAGATTTCTCATATGGCCAAGGCAAGGTGCAAATTGACACAAGAAGGACAGGACCTGGTTTGTAAATAGTTTCAATTCCTCGATGTAGTGTGGCTTGAAAATGTCCAAGACATCCCTGATGATTTCCACAGGAAAGGCACATATCTTCATCTTCAGACAGCACAGGTGCACAGAGCACCTTCTCTGCTGAGCCCATTGCAACAAGTACATTTGGTGTTCATTCAGCTGGAAGTGGAGACGAAGGTCATTGACCACCTTCAAACGCCACCTTTGGGCATATCTATGAATGCGATTTGCTACTTGCTTCTCCCTCACAGTCTCTGCTTGGCAGGATCCATCCTCTCCTCCAGCCCACACATCCCAGAAATCCTGGTACACATTCTTTAAATCAAGCACTTGAAGCTTTCACCTCCTGTGAGGGGATAAGAAAAAGTTGCATAATGTAAACCACGACAAACATGGAGGCAGTTTGTACATCACTTTTCTAATGTCAGTTTCAAAGTAGAACCCCACACAGGCCAGGCAAGGTCTCTGCCTGAGCTATGTCTGGAGGCCTGCCCTTCATGCCTCCATTCGGTGTCTGTGGACTTGTCTTTTACAAATGGAATGTGTCTGGACTTGTCCCTTCCACATCTAGTGTCTGCAGGAGAGACAGGGAAATACTCCTCCTATAGGGCTACATCTGGTCTGCTGTCCTCCATTCCTGATTGTCATTTATAACAGCACTCAACTTGAGTAGTAGTTCCACAGACCTCCAAGCTGAGGACATCACAATCCTCTATCCAGTTTGACCCCATTCCTCCTGACCTCACCTGTGTCTTACCACTAGTCCAGTGATTTCCCTTCTAGCCTCCTTGGGCCTTGATTACCTGGGACGAGCCTTCATCATCAGCAGAATGTCTATGCCATCCAGCACAGCCTGAAATGTCTCCACTTCAGGTGTCTTCATCAGTATTCCCACAGGAAGGCAGGGAAAAGGACAGGCTGCCACCATTGCTTTCAATGTCTTTGTGTGTCAGCCCTCGAAGGCCTGCTTGAACAGTGGAGGAAAGAACTCAACGGGCAGGCATTTGAGAGTAGAGATGAACAAGGCATCATTCCTCAGCAGCCCCTGCATGGCCAGCTGCGTGAGTGTGCGAAGGTTGTACATGCTCATCCTGATGGATAGATATTCTGACAGAGGGACCTATTGAAGCATTTAGGAGACAAAGTGTCAGGCTAAGTTCTGGAAATTCCTCTTTGTCAATATTAAAGCAAGCATCGTGCTAGACTCCATCTAGACCTCAGAGTTCCCAATCATCCAATCAGGTGATCTCAAAGCCAAACATTCATCACTCTCATCATATGGATTCTCTTATAAACCACCACATAGGCACAAACACCTATGGTCCTACCAGGTACCCAGCCCTGCTCCTCTGGATCTCATGCCTAGTCAGAAGGGTTACCAGAAACATACAGTTTTACCAGATTCTTGTTGTTACAGGAAAAGATACTGAACAAATTTCCTGGCCCTCAAGAATGCACACTGTGACATGACATGTCAATTACACACTTATCATGCTTTTTCCTATCAGAAGATCCATCCTGGGAAGGACCAAGGAGAATATGTGAGACACCTGTGAGTGTGCACCACTGCCTAAGCCCTTGGAGCCCAATGAAGGGGCACTGGGCTACACTTTATTAATTTGAGGAATGCTCTAAGAGCTCCACAAATTCCTAGCCACTTTGCTACACACTTAGACCATGCCTGAAATACAAATGTCAGGGAGACATGCAACTTTCTCAAAAGCATCTGAAAACCCCGCTATGAAAGGAGAGCACCTGCAAAAAGTGAGTCTTAAAGGAGAATCCAAGTGTCCAGAATCTACAAAAAAGAGAATTCCCCATTTTGATGTGGTAAAGGGAAAAAAGAAGTGAGAAAACACTTCATCAATATTCTTAAGTTTTTGTTTACACTTTTACCCATGGTATTATCTGCAAAGAAGTCTGGAGTAGAATTGCCTATGCTTCCAAACATGAATGGATCTCATTAGATAACCAATACTTGTGGCAACTCAACAAGTTCCTGCCTGTGAAGAGGAGCCTTGGGATTGTCTTTTCCCACTGATAATTAAGGGCAAGTGCAGATGATTTAAAACACTGCATAGATGCCACACAGCATAACAAGAACCTATAATTCCAGGTGTTTGAAGAAAGACAAACGAGCATTCTAGGTCACTCTAATTAATATGTTGTATTTCAGGTTAGGGATACAAGTAAAATAATATTTTAAATGTCAGACTGATGTGGTGGTGCCCGCCTGTGATCCCAGCAATCTGGGATCCAGAGAATGTAAACCTCTGTCTACATTTAGATCAGGACAGCCTGATCTAAAACATGAGTCCAGATTAGTCAAGACAACACAGAGGAATCCCTTTATTATTACTTATAATGTGCTTCAATGTGTGCCTAAATGCCAGAGGAGGGAACCAAACCCAATTATAGATGGTTATGAGCCATCATGTGATTGATGGGAATTGAAATCAGGACCTTTGTAAGAAGAGCCAATGCTCCTAACCTCTGACCCATTACTCTAGCTCCAAAATTCTTTCTCTTAAAAAACAAAACAATGTCTGGAGAGTAGCCTCATGGATAAGAACACTGGGCACCATGGGTTTTTAAAGTTACTCCAGGACAGCCAAGGCAACAGAGAAATCCCTTCTCTATCAACAACCAAACACACACACAAACACACACACACACACACACACACACACACACACACAAAATCAACACCATTCCCCTCAAAAAGAATTTCAAATGTCTTCATTGAAGTTCTTCCTTAGAGATGTTTGTTCCCACTGCACATGCCTTCGACATTCAGTCACATTCCCAGGTCAATTATTTTACTGTTTGTTTAGTTATATGTAGAGTTCTATCTTCCCCATGCAGCCCAGTCGACCCAGGAATGTGATCTTCTTTTGCTCAGTACATTACTTACTCTACTTTGAGTTTAATTGTGTGGCTGCTGTGAGATAATTGGGTCCTATTTTGCACAAACACACACACACACAGGCACACATGTCTCTCAGATGGTAGTAGTAAAATAGACAGTCTGAAGCAACCCCATTCCTAGAACCTTGGTTTTTACCAGCCTGGACCCGTGGCCTCTGTGCATGAAGCCATCCCCAGCACTCTTTGTAGTTTACATTTAAGAGAAAAATTCAGTTCATACACCTGCGAAACCATTATCTGTGAAACATAATTTAAGATACTGCAAAGGGATTAAATTAGAACAAAGATCCTATCTCATATTTCCGAGTGAGCCTAGAAGCCTGGACAGAGCCAAAGGTTCTAGAGTTCAAGGTCTGCCTTGTTTAGTTGAGACACTATCTCTTAAATCTCAAGAGAACAAAGAAACAAACATGAACATTCCCACGTAATGACCAGTTCTCTTTAAAACCAAATTATACACACACTGAAAAGTTTAAATTGAGCTGATCGTGGTGGGACATGCCTTGAATCCTAGCACTCTGGAGGCAGAGACAGGTGAAACACTGTGAGTTCAACACCAACGTGGTCTACACAGTGAGTCCAGGACAGCCAAGGCTAACACAGACAGACCCTGTCAAAAAACAAAACAAACTCACAAACAAACAAACTAATAAATTTCTAAATTGGAAATGGAGTGTTGCTTGGTGGTGAAAAGGCTAGCCCAGCTTTCTAGAAGCCTCCTGATGGAGGGATTGACTTACTTGGTAAGAACACTGGTGACTAGGTTACTGTTCTCAGCAAGGCCAGGCAGAAACTCCAAGCTCGGGGAATCTGATGTTCTACTAAATCTCCTCTGAGCCTTTTATACACCTTCCACCTTGCCCCTCCTCATGGAGCCCCGCCTCCCATCCAGAAGCTCCTATCTGATTGATCCAATAAATCTACACCCACCCAACTCTACTGAACTTTAAAATTGCCCTACTGTAGGTTTCTTGAAATAAAAACCGCTAATCTAGAATGTCAAGATTCTGATGGCTGTGGTGGTGGCACACAGCTATAGTACCAGCACTTGGAAATCAGAGGCAGGTAGAACTCTGTTAACTCATGGCTAGCTAGGTCTGGAAAAGAACTCCCAAGACAGCCAGAGCTACAAAAAGAAACCCTGCCTGGGGAAAACAATATATAGAGGCTCAGGTAGAGCTCTGAAAGAAGCAAGAGAATTTTATTCAGAGTACACAAACCAGTTCAAGCTTGATTCGCACATCTGTTCTCTTCTTTAATTTTGTTTGTCTTTCTTTCTTGGTTCCCCTGATGCCCCACAAGACAGGTTTTTATGGGTAGCCTTGGGTGTCCTGGACTCGTGTTTGTAGAGCGAGCTTACCTAGACCTTATATCTTCTATGTGCCTGCCTTTGCCTCCTGAGTGCTGGGATTAAAGGCCTATGCAAGGATACCTGTCTCTGCCCTTCTGTTCTTCTTATCCAAGTTCATTGGTGAATATAATTAGATAAAAATGTGTTGAGAGTTGAGCGTTGTGGTGCAGGTCTTTAAACCAAGCTAAAAGGGGCTAGAGGCCGAGAGATCTCAGGAAGATCTTGGCAAAACTTGAGTCTTGGATGAGAAGCCAAGTGTCCAGAGGCTTCAAGAAGAAGGATTCTGCATATTGAATTGAGGTCCAGAGCAAGAAAGGAAATTGAAGAAAAAAAAAAAAAACAGAAAAAAAAATACCCAAACAAACCAAACACTGAACATACATATGATTTTGTTTAAATTTTTACCTATGGTATGTTCCCTGCAATTGTCTCCCCTTCCCAACTTGAATGGGTCTCATTAGAAAGCCTGTGCTTAGGCCAAGTCACCATGGCCATGCAGTGATGAGGAGATTTGGGATTGTGTATTTTTCCCACCATGACTGGCAAGTTCAAGTGATTCAGAACACTGCATAGACACCACATAGCATAGAAGAACCCAAAACCCCACCTTCTTGGAGCAAGAAAAAGGAGGATTCTATGTCAGGTTAATCCATAAGGTGTGTTTCAAGGTAGTCCAGATTAGGGAAATCAATTAAAGTAAGATTTTAAATGTCAGCCTGGTGTGGTGGTGCACATCTGGGATCCCAGCAATCTGGGATCCAGAGAAGGTAGATCTCTGTGAGTTCAAGATAGCCTATTTAAAACAGGTGGTCAAATTAGCCAAGACAGCACAGAGAAATCCACCCCTCCTTTTAAAAATTATTTATACTGTATTCTCCTCGCATGTGTGCCAGTATGCCAGAAGAGGCCAATAGATCCCATCATACATGATTATGAGCGACCATGTGGTTGGTGGGAATTGAACTCAGGACTGTTGTTAGAACAGCCAATGCTCCTAACCTCTTATCTCTTGCTCTAGCCCCAAAATTCCTTCTTTAAAAAACAAAACAATGTCTGGAGAGTAGCCTCATGGATAAGAACACTGGGCACCATGGGTTTTTAAAGTTACTCCAGGACAGCCAAGGCAACAGAGAAATCCCTTCTCTATCTTCAAAAAAAAAAAAAAAAAAAAAAAAAAACACCAAAAAAGTCAACACCATTCCCCTCAAAAAGAGTATAAAATATCTTAATTGAAGTTCTTCTTTAGTGATGTTTGTTCCCACTGCTCATGCCTTCTGAAATTCAGTCACATTCCCTGGTCATTTATTTGACTTTTTGTTTAGTTGTATGTAGAGTTAAGCTTTCCCCATGCAGCCCAGTATCCCCTGTAATGTGATCTTCTTTTGCTCAGTACATTATTTACTTTACTTTGACTTTAAAGGTGTGGCTGCTGTGAGATAATTGGGTCCTATTTTGCACAAACACACACTCACACACACACACACACACATGTCTCAGATGGTAGCAGTAAAATAGACAGTCTGAAGCAACCCCATTCCTAGAACCTTGGTTCCCACCAGCCTGGACCTGTAGCCTCTGTGTATGAAGCCATCCCCAGCACTCTTTGTAGTCTACATTTAGGAGAAAAATTCAGTTAATACACCTGCAAAACCATAATCTGTGAAACATAATTTAAGATACTGCAGAGGGATTGAATTAGATCAAAGACCCTAGCTCATATTTCAGAGTGAGCCTAGAACCCTGGACAGAGCCAGAGGTTCTAGAGTTCAAGGTCTGCCTTATTTAGTTGAGACACTATCTCTTAAATCTCAAGAGAACAAAGAAACAAACATGAACATTCCCAGGTAATGACCAGTTCTCTTTAAAACCAAATTATACACACACTGAAAATTTTAAATTGAGCTGATCATGGTGGGACACGCCTTGAATCCTAGCACTCTGGAGGCAGAGACTGGGAAGCACTGTGAGTTCAACACCAACATGGTCTACACAGTGAGTCCAGGACAGCCAAGGCTAACACAGACAGACCCTGTCAAAAAACAAAACAAACTCACAAACAAACAAACTAATAAAATTTCTAAATTGGAAATGGAGTGTTGCTTGGTGGTAATAAGGCTAGCCCAGCTTTCTAGAAGCCTCCTGATGGAGGGAGTGACTTACCTGGTAAGAACACTGGTGACTAGGTTACTGTTCTCAGCAAGGTCAGGCAGAAACTCCAAGCTCAGGGAATCTGACGTTCTACCAAACTTCCTCTGAGCCTTTTATACACCTTCCACCTTGCCCCTCCTCATGTAGCCCCGCCTCCATCCAGAAGCTCCTATCTGATTGATCCAATAAATCTACACCCACCCAACTCTACTGAACTTTAAAATTGCCCTACTGTAGGTTGCTTGAAATAAAAACCGCTAATCTAGAATGTCAAGATTCTGATGGATGTGGTGGTGGCACACAACTATTGTACCAGCACTTGTAAGGCAGAGGCAGGCAGAACTCTGTTAACTCATGGCTAGCTAGGTCTGGAAAAGAACTCCCAAGACAGCCAGAGCTATAAAAAGAAACCCTGCCTGGGGAAAACAATATATAGAGGCTCATGTAGAGCTCTGAAAGAAGCAAGAGAATTTTATTCAGAGTACACAAACCAGTTCAGGCTTGATTCGCACATCTGTTCTCTTCTTTAATTTTGTTTGTCTTTCTTTCTTGGTTCCCCTGATGCCCCACAAGACAGGTTTTCTATGGGTAGCCTTGGCTGTCCTGGACTCGTGTTTGTGGTGCGAGCTTACCTAGAACTCAATCTATGCGCCTGCCTTTGCCTCCTGAGTGCTGGCATTAAAGGCCTATGCAAGGATACCAGGCTCTACCCTTCTGTTCTTCTTATCCAAATTCATTGGTGAATATAATTAGATAAAAATGTGTTGAGAGTTGAGCGTTGTGGTGCAGGTCTTTAAACCAAGCTAAAAGGGGCTAGAGGCCGAGAGATCTCAGGAAGATCTTGGCAAAACTTGAGTCTTGGATGAGAAGCCAAGTGTCCAGAGGCTTCAAGAAGAAGGATTCTGCATATTGAATTGAGGTCCAGAGCAAGAAAGGAAATGGAAAAAAAGAAAAAAAAACAGAAAAAAAAATACCCAAACAAACCAAACACTGAACATACATATGATTTTGTTTAAATTTTTACCTATGGTATGTTCCCTGCAATTGTCTCCCCTTCCCAACTTGAATGGGTCTCATTAGAAAGCCTGTGCTTAGGCCAAGTCACCATGGCCATGCAGTGATGAGGAGATTTGGGATTGTGTATTTTTCCCACCATGACTGGCAAGTTCAAGTGATTCAGAACACTGCATAGACACCACATAGCATAGAAGAACCCAAAACCCCACCTTCTTGGAGCAAGAAAAAGGAGGATTCTATGTCAGGTTAATCCATAAGGTGTGTTTCAAGGTAGTCCAGATTAGGGAAATCAATTAAAGTAAGATTTTAAATGTCAGCCTGGTGTGGTGGTGCACATCTGGGATCCCAGCAATCTGAGATTCAGAGAAGGTAGATCTCTGTGAGTTCAAGATAGCCTATTTAAAACAGGTGGTCAAATTAGCCAAGACAGCACAGAGAAATCCACCCCTCCTTTTAAAAATTATTTATACTGTATTCTCCTCGCATGTGTGCCAGTATGCCAGAAGAGGCCAATAGATCCCATCATACATGATTATGAGCGACCATGTGGTTGGTGGGAATTGAACTCAGGACTGTTGTTAGAACAGCCAATGCTCCTAACCTCTTATCTCTTGCTCTAGCCCCAAAATTCCTTCTTTAAAAAACAAAACAATGACTGGATAGTAGCCTCATGGATAAGAACACTGGGCACCATGGATTTTTAAGGTTACTTCAGGACAGCCAAGGCAACAGAGAAATCCCTTCTCTATCAACAACAACAACAACAACAAAAAAAAAACCACCAAAAAAGTCAACACCATTCCCCTCAAAAGAGTTTAAAATGTCTTAATTGATGCTCTTCTTTAGTGGTGTTTGTTTCCCACTGCACATGCCTTCTGAAATTCAGTCACATTCCCCTGGTCATTTATTTGACTTTTGTTTAGTTGTATGTAGAGTTAAGTTTTCCCCATGCAGCCCAGTATCCCCTGTAATGTGATCTTCTTTTGCTCAGTACATTATTTACTTTACTTTGACTTTAAAGGTGTGGCTGCCTGTGAGATAATTGGGTCCTATTTTGCACAAACACACACACACACACACACGCACACATGTCTCAGATGGTAGCAGTAAAATAGACAGTCTGAAGCAACCCCATTCCTAGTGCCTTAGTTCCCACCAGCCTGGACCTGTAGGCCTCTGTGTATGAAGCCATCCCCAGCACTCTTTGTAGTCTACATTTAGGAGAAAAAATTCAGTTAATACACCTGCAAAACCATTATCTGTGAAACATATTTAAGATACTGCAAAAGATTAAATTAGAATCAAGACCCTAGCTCATTTTCAGAGTGAGCCTAGAACCCTGGACAGAGTCTAGAGGTGCTAGAGTTCAAGGTCTACCTTATTAGTTGAGACCCTATCTCTTAAATCTCAAGAGAACAAAGAAACAAACAGGAACATTCCCAGCTAATGACCAGTTCTCTTTAAAAACCAAATTATACACACACTGAAAATTTTAAATTGAGCTGATCGATGGTGGGACACGCCTGAATCCTAGCACTCTGGAGGCAGAGACTGGGAAGCACTGTGAGTTCAACACCAACATGGTCTACACAGTGAGTCCAGGACAGCCAAGGCTAACACAGACAGACCGCGGTCAAAAAAAACAAAACAAACTCACAAACAAACAAACTAAATAAAATTTCTAAATTGGAAATGGAGTGTTGCTTGGTGGTGAAAAGGTCTAGCCCAGCTTTCTAGAATCCTCCTGATGGAGGGAGTGACTACCTGGTAAGAACACTGGTGACTAGGTTACTGTTTCAGCAAGGTCAGGCAGAAACTCAAAGCTCGGGGGAATCTGATGTTCTAATAAATATCATCTGAGCCTTTTATAAACCTTCCACTTGCCCCTCCTTCATGGAGCCCCGCCTCCCATCCAGAAGCTCCTATCTGATGGTCCATGAGTTTCCACCCCACCCAACTCTACTGAACTTTGAAATTGTCCTACTGTAGGTTGCTTGAAATAAAAACCGCTAATCTAGAATGTCAAGATTCTGATGTGTGTGTGGTGGCACACAATATTGTACCAGCACTTAAGGCAGAGGCAGGCAGAACTCTATTATCTCGAGCCAGCCAGCCTGGATAGCAACTCCCAAGACAACCAGAGCTAAAAAGAAACCCTGCCTGGGGAAGATATATAGAGGCTCAGGTAGAGCTCTGAAAGAAGAAGAGAATTTTATTCAGAGTACACAAACCAGTTCAGTCTTGATTCGCCCTTCTGTTCTCTTCTTTGATTTTGTTGCTTTCCTTTTTTTATTCCCCTGATGCACCACGAGACAGGTTATCTATGGGTAGCC
>NW_026131725.1:0-31186 GCF_903995435.1 Acomys russatus
AGTCCCTGAGGGTCACTTCACTCCTCCCCGACCTAGCCCCTACCCTCCAGATATCGAAGCTGCCGTTCATTCTTCCTGGTCCTCCTCCAAGGCTCTACTGCCTTCTCTGAATGGCTTCTTTCACTTTTGCATTGACATAAAGCCCTCAGCTCTGAGCAGGCCACTCTCTGGCTTTCACATCTGCACAGCCAGGTGGGCTAGAGGTGGAAGGGGTTGTCCCTGAGACCAACAGACTAAGGTTTGGAACTGAGCTCCCAACCCGGTGGCCTCGAGGTTGTGCCTGTCCTGAGGTGGCATGCTCACATTTGTAAACTGAAAAGCCACCCTCCTAAGAATGCCCTCGTTGCAGCACTTGACGGGGATGAAACGAGGGGGCTAAGATAGAGTGGTTGGAAAGGGGGGTCCCTTTAGTCAGCACCAGTGAATGCAGGTCTCTATTGTGGATACGTAATAGCACCCCTTCCTGGGTACCCGCCTCTTCCTGTCTCCCTCCTGTACCTCCCACTCCAAACCACCTCTTATTAAGTCAGCCTGCTCATGACTGAACAAGCAGTGATGATGACTTAAGTTAGAGAGAAGCCTGACCTTGGCTGTGTGGGCTGGTGGGGCAGCCCCGGGCTGTCACTAGGAGATGATCAGGCACTTGTCTTTCTGATCTGCCACCTGGAACTTGGCTCTCTCCAAATGACTCCACAGAGCAAAATGGCTGCTGAGACGCCAGCCACCAAATCTATATCCTTCATCTTGACAGTAGGAGGAGGTTGAGGTTCTGTAGTCTCCCTATTAGGAAAGAAGGGAGAAGCAAGGGAGGGGGAAAAAGTACGTAACTCCCACTCCCATCCCTACTGCTGTGGAGCTTTGCTAAAGCCACCACGTGGGACGTTCTCCATGTACAAAAGCAGGTCTCGTGGTCTCTCCAGATGAAAAAATGTAGACATCTCTCTGGGCTGGTCACCAGAAATGTAATAGGGCTTTTAGGTAAGCAAGACAAAGAGAGCAGTATCGGCCATGGCCTGGGGCCCAGGGTGGCCATCAGTGCCCTTCCGTAGGATCTGACATAGAAGACTATGAGAGCTAATCCATGTTCCTTATGGACCACAGGTGGAGGGACACAGAGCACAGCAGTGCACAACAGCACATAGCAGCGCCAGTCAAGGGGGGCAAAGAGTCAGCCCAGGAGGGAGGCTGTCCCTGCCTCTGGCGAGGCAGAAACCTAGTCACTTCTCAACCCCGGGCACATTTACATGGCATCTCATTTGTGCTGACTCAACACCCATGATGGTAACTGCTTGTTGTGAGGAATAGGCTAAGGTTAGAGCCTGCTCTCTGCAGCCACTGCATCCATGCTCCCTCCTGGAAGCATCGTCCTTGCCTGAATGCTCCCGCCCCCTCTCCATCAGTGTCCTCCTATGCTCTCCTTCCAAGAAACCCCTGTTTAGTCTTGAAGCCCTGACACTCTCTATAGAAACCAACCCGCCCCACCACCACCACCACCACCCCTGCCACTCCTCTGCAGTCATTTGATTCTGGTCTTAGTGAACTCTCCTTTCACTGCAGTTCACTGCCCCCCTCCCATTATGTACTAGACTGGAGGACCCAGAGGGAAAATCCCGTCCCACCCACACAGACTCCCACGTATGACCTTTAGTTTGTAGCTGGATGACTGAATGAAAGCAGTGGAGTGAGCTTTGGTTTCCACCCCCTCCCCTAGGAGGCCTGTAGTGTGCCCCTCTCCCCCCCCCTCCACCATTCAACTGTAGAGGCCTCTCCCGCCTATTGGCTACCTGCCTGATGCACCTGGGGCAAGGCCAGTTGAGCCAGCAGAGATGAGCTGTGCTCTGTCCCCTGAGCTCCGTTGTCAGGACTCCTGTTCACCCTCCCTTCATGAGGAGGCCTGCAGGACCCCAGGAACATTCAGGTCCACCTGAGACACCTGAGGTGAGCAAAGGGCTATTCTCTGAGCTCCACTGTCAGGCCCAAGGCTCTGCCTGCCTCCCTGAGAAGTCCTGTGTTGGAAACATTTGGCCAACACCAAAGACAGGCAGATGGCTAAAGACAGCCAAACGTGGGAGCAAGTCTTTAATCCCAGCACTTGGGAGGCAGAGGTAGGTGAATCTCTGTGAGTTCGAGGCCAGCCTGGTCTACCAAGTGAGTCCAGGACAGCCAAGGCTACACAAAGAAACCCTGTCTTGAAAAAAAAAGAAAAGAAAGAAAGAAAAAGAAAACAAACAAAACAAAACAAAGCAAAGATATTAGAGACTTTTAAAGAGGAAATGAATCAATCACTTAAAGAAATACAGGAAAATACAATCAAACACGTAGAGGCCTTTAAAGAGGAAACTAATAAACACAGAAATACAGAAATCCCTTGAAATACAGAAAAACAATCAAGTGAAAGAAATAAAGAAAACTGTTTAAGACCTGAAAAAATGGAAATAAAAGCAATAAGGAAAACGCAAACTGAGGGAATTCTGGAGATGGGAAACCTAGGGAAAAGCACAGGGACAACAGATGCAAGCATCACCAACAAAATCCAAGAGATGGAAGAGAAAATCTCAGGTGTAGAAGATTCGATGGAAGAAGTTGACATATGAGTCAAAGAAAATGTTAAATCTAAAAAATTCCTGACACAAAACTTTCAGGAAATCTGGGATCCTATGAGAAGACCTAACCTAAGAATACTCTATATAGAAGAAAGTAAAGACTCCCAGCTCCTAGGACCAGGAAATACTTTCAACAAAATCATAGAAGAAAACTTCCCAACCTAAAGAAAGAGATACCTACAAACATACAAGACGCATACCTAACACCAATTAGATTAGACCAGAAAAATATCCTCCTGCCACATAATAATGAAAACACCCCACCTACAAAACAAAGGATATCAAAAGCTGCAAGGGGAAAAAGACACTAAGGCAGAACTTACAATGGCAGATCTTTGCAAACTAAATCCAAGCAGCACTGTTTGAGCAGGGCTGTCACTGGGTGTGAACCCAGGGCCACCTCCACCAGCTCTGGGTAACAACTCTCTCCTCCAGGAATCATGATCACAGTGCCTGGCACACGTAGTGCCACACGTGATGCTGTTGGCTCACAGGAGGGTAGATATCTGTGGGTTCTCAAGTCTGAACCACTCTTTTCTTTTATTCTGTGGCAGCACTTGGCCAGGGTGTGACTTGCTGAACTGACAGTGTGTTTGTTTTCCAGGTGGGGCAAAAATTCTGCCTTTGCTGCAAGCGCTGTTCTGAAATCAATGCATTCATTACCATCAGGGAAGGAAGAGTGTGGAAGTCAGGGTCTTGCCCAAAGTCACCTGTGTTTACAGGGAACACAAGGCTGACCACAGAGAAGCCAAAGACCCCAGCAACACAGAAAGAGATGCAGGGCTGGCAAGAAGGCTCAGAGGGTAAAAGGCACTTGTGGTTAAACCCAGTGAGCAGAGTTCCACCCCACACAGTTGAAGAAGAGAACTGACTCCCAAAAGTTCTTCTCTGATCTCTCCATGTACCGTAGCACTTACCCCTACCACCCTGACACACACATACACACATTTTATATTTATATAAAAAATACATGCATATGTATATAAATATTTTATATTTATATTAATAGTTATATTAATACTGATATTTATATAGCTATAAATGATATAAATTCTAATTTATAAATATCTATATTTTTATATAAATTATGGTTTCATATTTATAATTAAATATAAATATTTGTATTTATATTATATAGATAGTTTTATATTTATATAAAATATGTATTTATATTGTATATATATATATACATGTACATATACGTATATATATTTTAAAAGATGGAGTTATATGGTCCTCTTGTGTGTTCTACAAAAAATTTCGAGAGAACGAGGTAAGTAGGGCAGGTGAGGGGTGGAGCTAGGCATCAAGATTATAGGTTGCCAGAGAATGTGGTGGTTTGAATAAGAATGACTCCCATAGTCTCATAGATTTGAATGCTTGGTGGCCCTATTTGAGAGGACCGAAGAGGTATGGAGTTGGAGGAAGTGTGCCACTGAGGGTGGGCATTGAGGTTTCAAAAGTCCAACCCTGGCCCAGTATTTCTTCTTCCTACTACCTGAGGATCCAGATGTAGAGCTCTCAGCCCCTTCTCCAGTGTCATGTCTGCCCATGTGCCGCCATGCTCCCCACTGCGATGATGGACCAACGTCTGAAACCGTAAGCCAGCCCCAGTTAAAGAGTTGCTGTGGGCATGGCATCTTCACAGAAATAAAACACTAAGGCAGAAGCAAGACTGGAAACTCCTTGGGCTGAGGGCTACATGTAACAAAACAACTCATGCAAGCAAGCCACACACGCTCTGTGGGGAGAGACAGTGCCACGTAATAACCTTATTAAGGGTCATGAAACTGGAACCTGGGGCTTTCTGCATCCCCTATATGGCCTGCTTCTGTAGCCCACTACCATATTCAGGAGTGGTTTGGTTTTTTGGTTTTTTGGTTTTTTTGGTCTTTTAATAAGCTGTAAGTCTGTCAGTATCTTTGTGTTCCTGATCCGGCTGTCTGTGCTGGAATACAAGAACCTGGAAAGCTTTGCAGGTGCCCTTTGCGCTCAGATCCACCCCAGTAGCATAAGAGATAAGAAAAGAGGAAACAGAGAACTGGAAAATAAGCATACACACCCACTCGTGTTGGAGGCTGAGGCAGGAGGATCAAGTTCAATGCCTGGCCAACCCTGGTAACTTAAAGAGACCTTGCTGCAAAATAAAATACACAAAAAGGCTACAGTGTGGCTCCACAGCAGCCTTGCACAAGGCCGGAGGCTCAAACTCTGGCCCCTCCCTCCCAAACAGACAGTCCCCCAAGGAGAAAGGATACAGAGGAAGTCGTGGCTTCTGTCTTTCAAGAGACAGGACTGTGGCCATGCAGAGCTGACCAGAAATACGCAGCTAGGGAACTGTCGCCATTCTGTGAGAAATGATTCCTCAAAGAGGTCGTGAACCGAAACACTTCAGGCATACAACAAACGATTACCCAGCCACAAAGAAGGAGTGACATTTCCATACTTGTGTCAGTATGGCAGAACCTGGAAAGCCCTCATGCTAGGTGACAGAAGCCAGACACAGAAGGACACACTCTGTATGGCTTCATTTACGTGGGATAATCTGGAATAGGCCACCAGTGCAGATAGAAAGTGTTTTATGGGGTTGGAGAGATGGCTCAGCCGTTAAAGGCTAGGCTCACAACCAAAAATATAAGAGTGTTTTATGGTGGTGGGAGGAGTCAGAAATAGGAAGTACGGGGCTTGATGGACCTGGGGTTTCCTTTTGAAAAAATGTGTTTGAAGTGGGCTAAGGTGCTTGTCCACAGTGAGGCAGCTCTAAGCTCCAAGTTCCACTGCCTTGTTCATTTGTGGTGATTAATTCTAATGTGTGAAATTCACTTCAAGTTTTAAGAGTATTTCCTTCTTCAACTGGAGGACCCCAGCTCTTTCAGAATTGGGGATGAGCTAGAAAAGCTATGCAGCCCTCATCAAGATAGCATGCCAATCCTGGGTGTAGTAGCGGCCCAGCCAGGGGGAAGAGATTCCCTGAACACAAACTAGGACCCCAGAGAATAATGCGTGGGAAGCCTCCACAAAGGGTTCATCTTGAGGGGGAGGTTTCCTTTGTCTGTTATAATGGCTTTTGGGGAAATCCAGAGCCCTATGAGGATGCCCCTGCGCATCCCAGAATAATAGTGCCACTCACACCTTGCCTCCAATCTTCAGGGCTCTGGGGTGTGAGAGGCCGCTAATTGATCTTACTGTGTGATTGATTATCTGTCAAGAATGATATCAAATGCTGGGCTCCATCTAGAATCCAGAGACAGCTCACCAAGCATAGCTCAAATTATGACAGCAATTTCCTATTGCCTTACCTTACAGCCCTCCCCGGTGGCCTTGCGGTTCTAGCCCTTGACTTTTGGCTGGATATGGAATGATTCTTTCTGAACGGTCCACACATGTGCCATGTCCCTTGCAGCTGGGTGAGGCCACAAGCAAGGAAGTCCAGGCTATGAGCTTGAAACAACTGGATTCATAAGAGCAGGTAGCTGGTCAGAGGAGCCACCACAACCCATCTCTGAACTTCTTTTGCATAAAGGGTTAAACTATTTGTATCAGAGCACTGTACTTACAGTTTCTACAGAAAGGTAAAGGACATTGAAGGTAGCTGGTTCTGTAGATTCTGCCCTAGTTAACATTAACTCTCAGTCATCCAGCCAGCCCAGAGATATCTGAGATGGAAGCCTTGATTAAGAAATTACCTACATCGATTGACCTATGGGCATGTCTGTGGGAGACTGCCCATTGTGGGCAGCACAATCCCTAGGCAAGTGGCCCTAGGCTGTAGAATAAAGCTTATTAAGCATGAGCCTATAAGCAAACCAGAAAGCAAGCCTGCAAGCAGCCTTCCCCCATGGACTCCAGCCCTGACTTCGTTCAAGTATAGCCTGTGACCTACAAGTGTAAGCCAAACATGCCTTTTCCTCCTCTAAGCCCCATCAGATTTTAGTGTTTGGTCAGGGTCCTCATTCCCCGCAGAACTGGCCAGGGGAACCACCAGTGTCTGGCAAAAGCAACCCCATTTTCCCACCTTGTGGGATCCAGATCACCAGGCTCTGGTGGCATTGTGCCATTACCCCCTGAGACTTCTGATAAGCCTGTCATCTTTTTCTTCCCCCTCCTCCTCTCATTCCTCTGTTTACATAGATGGGTTCATCTTGGGTAAACAGCTGCACCCACCTTTATTTCGCTCAGTTATGTAGAACACCAAGCTTGCTACGCCTAAGCATGCTTGTGAGCCCACTGCGCCCAGTGCCCGCTCTGTTTTCACAGGAGCATTCAGATGGCTCTCAGTGGTCCTCATGCCCAGTCTTAATTACACAGAGGTGACCCCAAAGAACATTTCTCTCTTTGTCTACTGAGAAAGACCCAGAACAACAGCAAGTCACAGAAAGGCTTCATTAGCTAACTGTTGGCTCCATGGAGCAGCCCTCAGTTGGCCAAGGAGCCCTGCTAATTTAGATGTTCTTTCGTGCAGAAGTACTCTGGCTTTAACTACAGATGTAGGCACACTGCCCAAGCAGTCTCAGATCCCCTAAGAAAGAGCAAAACTATGTAGGGGGAATACTTGGTTTGGCTTTCAGTAGGCAAAACATCATCCTAACTCACAGAGTCAGTCAAGGCTGCCCCTCAGCCTCTGCCCTGCTGTGACATACCCAAGGTGGCACGGAGCCTAAAGTAAGGACCAGGGGAAAAGGAAAGATGAAGCCAGATCAAACTCTGGGTGGACTCTCACGGTGTCATTTAGCTTCTTTGAAAACAGCATTTCTTCCGCAGTGACCCAGTCACACAAGGCCAACCATATGCATTTGTCAACGCCTGGGTCCCTGACACCTAGACCTACTTGGCATGTATTGTGCATTCAGAACAGGTTTAATGACTGTGCTTACACGCTCCCCTTAATGTCAACATTCAGAAATCCATCAATGTCACCAGCATTTTCTCATGAAGGAGCAAATGCCTCCAGGCTTTCACAGAGTCTTCAACTGTCAATGGGGAAGAACTACCAATAAAACCTCGGCACACTGAAGGTTTGGGAGATTGAGCATGCCCATAGTGCGTGCAACCTTCTTCTGCCTCAGATCAGCGCAGCAACACAGCACACTACGTGGGAGCAATCGCTTCCCCTTGTGAGCACACACCAGACAGAGCTTCAGCTTCAGCGAATACCACCTCATTAGCTCAGAGAAAAGGTCAAAATTCTAATCTAGAAGCTTGTTTTCCATTGAGTGCATGTCTTTTTCTCACCATAATAAAAGAGAATTATCTTCTGTAGAACTATTTATTCTACATGAAGTCAGGGGTCCTCTAAGATTTTCCCCACTGGCCACTGCTCTCAGAGTGGGGTCACTCTCTCAGCTCGCTGCTCCCTCTCCGGCCTTGATCCTTGGGGTAAAGTGTACAGAGCTTCAGAAAAGAAGAGAGGGGGGACATGAGGAGGTGACACTGCACTGAGGGACAGAGGTCCTTGTAAGACAGATAAACTTCCCTGTTCCAGAACTTCAGCCCAGCCTTCTTCCTCAGCCCTCCCCTCCTTATCTCCTCACAGTTCTCCAAACCCAGAACTCGGGTTCACTGGATCAGTGCTAAAGGTCAACTGTATGGAGAGGCTGGCCCATCCTCAGTGACAGGTTTCCATCAAGCTATGTATGTATCGTTTAACCTCTGCGAGGATGAGATGACAGTTTGGGCTGTAAAAGAGTATCTCAGGCCACGCATATACCTGAAGTCAGGTGTGGCTCATTAGTAGAACTGTAGGGGCATCTGGACTGGTGGAGAATTGTTCTGAACTCTTGCCCACTCAGGCCTTAGGTCTGTCTGCAGCCTGGAAAGTTCTCACTACACTAGGAAAAACAGACCACCACGTACAATGTTATATACCAGAAAGCATGTGGTCAACAGGAAGGCAACTGAATAGACGTCGTCTCTATTCACTGGCAGCATCGACATCACCAGTACCCTCCCTGTCACCTACATGATTAACTGGACCTCACTATGCCCAGACACTGTGCACCACCTGTCTTCTCACACAGTTTTGCATAAGTCTTCTCCTATGTCAACAGGAGAGTATCTCTCTTTGATTTCCCCCTATTTACCCAAGAGACACAGCTTTGGTGAGGCAAGGGCCCAAACACAGATACCAGGAAAGGGAAATCTTTACTGTGGACAGGACTTTAGTCCTTACACCAGTTGCTATAGAGAGGCCAGAAACAAAGCCTCGGAGATGACCTCTAACTCCAGGTACCTCACATCCTGGGACTCGCTTTTATGAAATTCCACTGTTAAGCCTGAGTCTGACTTGCTTCCAACAACAAATATGGCAGACACTTCCAAAGTTAAATAATGAAAGATGAGTTTCTGCCTCCGGGGCCCTCTCTCTTCCTCCTTTGGATTGCTCACCCTGGAGGCAGCTAGATTGTACATCATGACACAGTCTTATGGAGTAGTGAAAGGCTAAGGCCTCACACAAGCAGGCGAGTAAGCTTGAGACAGATAGAGCCATCCAGCTGTGGGACATGATGGTTTGAATGAGAATGGCCCCATCCCCCTGCCAGGCTCAGATATTTGAGTCCTTGGTTCCCAGCCAGTGGAACTATTTGGGAAGGATTAGGAGGTATGGCCTCCTTAGAGCTGAGGATAGGCTTTGAGATTTTAAAAGCCCATGCCTGACCCAGTGAGCTCTCTCTGCCTTCTGTTTGTGGATCAAATGTAAGCGCCCAGCTACTGCTCCAGTGCCATGCCTGCCTGCCTGCTGCCATGCTCCTCACCAAGATGGACTTTAACCCTCTGGAACGATGAGCCCCTAATTAAACACCTTCTTTTATAAGTTGTCTTGACCATGGTGTCTATGTTAGGGTTCTCTAGAGGAACACAGCTGATAGAATGAATTAATGAATCAATCAAATACCTATCTATATCTTTATATTTTATGTAGACATTTATATTTACGGAAATATATACATGCAAATGTATCTATCTACATACAGATGGAGATATCTAGATAAAAAGATAGATAGATAGATAGACAGACAGACAGACAGACAGACAGATAGATAGATAGATAGATAGATAGATAGATAGATAAACTCATTTATTCTATCAGTTGTATTTCTCTAGAGAGCCCTGACTAACACAGACACCATGTCCAAGGCAATGTGTGTGTGTGTGTGTGTGTGTGTGTGTGTGTGTGTGTGTGTGTGTGTCTATGTGTAGATATAGATACAAATATATAGATATACATAGATACATGGATGGACAGAGGGGGGCAGGGGGTTATTAGAATGGCGCACAGGCTGTGGTCCAGCTAGTCCAACAGCTATTGTTTACCAGTGGAAGACCCAAGAATCCCGTAGTCATTCAGCTCACAAGGCCAGAATCCTGGAGTAGCCGGCTCTAAAGCCAGGGCAGGAATGGACTTGACCATGAGAGTGAGACCAAGCAGGTAAAGAGCCAAGCTCCCTTCTTCTCTGTCCTTCATACGGGCTGTGTGTGAGTTCTCTAAATCTCCCATGTGTGTCCTAAGTCACGCCATCCTCCTTAAAGCATTGTCCCCTGAAGAGTAACACTTAGCACACAGCAGAGCCTCAAAAGAGGAGAAGGAGGAACAAAGAGAGGAGAAAAATATATGATTAGATGACTGGTAATTTTACTTCTTCAGTTGACACTTCTCGTCCCGGCTTAGCAATACACTGAGGGAGAATTCTTCTTGGCAGGCCTTACTAAGAATAATGTTCCATAGTACCCAACATTCATCATTGAGTAAAAAAAAAAAAAAAAAGTAAACAAATCTTTATTTATTACAGTATTCCAATAAATAACACATTAATATGGTGTGTGAAGGCCAGAAGCTACAAGTCAACCGAACAGCCTGACATTAATAGGGAAACTCATGGCTCGTCTCGTAATTTATGGATTTGTGCAGAAATCAGAGCTCATTTCAGAATCAGCTTCAAGGGCTGTGGGGACAATGATGTCAGCTGCTGAGAGGCTGCGAGGGCTCATTCTTCACTGTCAGATGCAGGCAGGATCCTTATTTTTGTCCATCTAGTTTTTCATTTCATTATCCAAGGCCTTTAACGGGTAGCCCGAGGCGAACTAATCTAGACTAATAATCTATTTAAAAGCTTTTTGCCAACAAGTGACTGTTTGCTTAATTCCAGTTGTATATGGAAGGGGTTGGGGGTTGAGAGAAGATTCTGCAAAATGCAGAATGCATGTATGTCGATGGCATGGGGTTGCAGAGCAGACCCTGTGAGGTCTGACTGGCTCCCTGTGAGAGCCATGAGGACCCACTAAAGGTTTGTGAACAAGGACCCCAGCATTTACACAAACTGGGGGTACAATTCCCCCAAAAGTTATTGACATGCCAAGGACAGTGCTTTTTCATTCTTTCTTTAAGTCTGCTTTTAAACTCAGAAAAAAAATGCATCTGGGCTTTCTGTATGACTTGTCTCCATCATTAGCCAGATGGATGGTTGTCACTAAAGACCTTGTGGAAAGTTCAAAGGAAATTTTACCCCAGGCCCTGGGAGCATTATTGGGTATTTATTTTGGCCAAGGAGCTGTTCCCTCCAACCCCTCAACACCCGTCTCCTGCCCTCCGTGTCTGCATCCCCCAAGTCTCCCAGGACAGACCCTGATAGGTCTATAGAGTGGGGTGCTCCAGTTCTTGGCCCAGGATTGTCTCCCTTGTTCCTCAAAAATTTGTCCTCAGTTGCAGCGTTCCCAGGTTGGATTCTTTTACCACCTTCAAAAGAAGACAGTCCACACGATTACTCAAAGATAGTGTTCAAAAACAATCTTATTCAAAAAGAAGCAAGCTCTGTGTTGTCTCTGCCGATTCCTTCATGCGCCTAGTCACCAGGCAATTGTTTCAGCTAAGTGGCTCGTCCCATGCAGCATTGTACATTTCCATTAGGTAGCTCTGGATCCATCAGCAGAGAGGACCTAGCAGCTGGAAGGGCTGTTCTTTCCCTCTTACTCATGGCTGCATTTACAGATGCTGCAAAGGGAAACTGCCCATGCTCCTGTGCACCGGGACCTGTCCAGCAGAGAAGCTTCCTTCCGAGGGCATTCACACTTTCCCACAGCTTCCCCATGCCAAGGTACTATGTCTGGGCAAGCAGCTATTCCCTCTGCAGAAAGAGAGACCAGGAACAGCTCATGCAGAACCAGGCAGAAAAATACCCCAAAACTAAACACACACACACACACACGCTTTAAAAAAAAAAATCAGTCTTCAAAAAATAAAATCCAGTTCTGAATAGAGCCCATAACTAGCTTTAAACTTGGACTTCAGCTCTTTGTTAGAGTTTCTGGGCCAGACATAGTGGCACACACCTTGACCAGCAATTAGTAGGTAGAGGTAGGAAAATCAGGAGTTCAGGGTCATCTTTAGCCAATCAATCAATCAATCAATCAATCAACCAACCAACCAATCAAAATGTCTTAGTCCCTGAGTGTCAGCCAGCCAGATATTTCTTACATCTGAAATATATGTGATCAAATGCATTTCACCAAGGAGCTTCAAAGTGAAACATCCCTAGACATAAGAGTGGAACTCTAGAACTCTGCAGAAATCCCTTGAGAATCTATTTCCCTCAAACCACTTGGAAACGGGGCAGTCAGTGACTTGGGACAAAGTTTCAATCCCATCGTTAATTTGAAATAGTTAAAATCACACTCCTGCTCCCAAACTAGAGGCTTTTCAGTCTTGTGGTCAGAAAACACACCATCTGTCTGTCCACTGGTATCCACAGGGACACTGTGCCTCGGGCAGGGACTGGGGTTCTTTCTGCAAAAGATCAGAGAACCCCTCCTTTCCATACATGCCTCTCTTTAGCCTTCAAAACACCATTCTCTCCCATTTCCTCCCATCGAACCACATGCCCCAGAAACAGACATCTTTCCTGGAAACCGACTTTTCCTTGCATCAGCTCTTTCTCTCAGGCCAGTTCCAATTGCATGTATGATGCAGGTACTGTGGAGACTAACCAGCTTTTCCATCACTGTGACAAAAATACTGAGGAGGGGGCAAAAGCAACATCTAAGGAGGAGAACTTTGTTTTGGCTCAAAATTTCCTTCCTTGGCTGTTTGGTTCCATTGTTTTGCTGCCTATGATGGGGCAGGACACCATGGTTGGGGGTAGGGCACAGGGCCGAACAAAGCTGCTTACTCCATGTGGACAGGAAACAGAGAAAAAGAGGAAGGGGTACCAGTCCCTCTTTAGAGACACATCCACAGTGACATAACTTCCTTCCATTGGGCCTCGGAAGGTTCTGTCACCTCTTAATAGCTAGTGGCCAAGAGTTCTATGTGGATGACATTCAAGATCCAAACTTCACAAATACACAAATAGTGTGCCCACCGTTATCACCACCCAAAGAATTATGATCCCAGATGTTTGGGCTTGCAGGAAGACTGTTTTCTCCTCCTTCTAGAATTTGCAAGGTAGATTTAGAAGTTATCTCTGCAGCACCCCAAGAATCCTTTCTCTCTCATACAACCTCAAGTTTTGAGTTTCCTCTTCCTATCAAAAAGGCAAAATATATAACATCTGACCCTACTGTTGGCAGCCTTCAGCCAACCAGACACCAGTCACGACATCACAGGCCACTTTTTACAGCCTTGCTGAGCTTCCCAGAAGAAAAAAAAAAAAGTGAAAAAGTTCCCACAACTTCAGTGAACGAACACAGTTGACCCCAGAAACCAACACTGCAATGGCATTTTACAATCGCAGAGTTTCTCTCCCTTGGGGAACATAAATCACCATCTCCACAGCTAAAACCCACATAGAGAATTTGGGGTAAGAGCAAATTGCATTCGTTTTATGTGAGCAGCTAAACTAGAGTGGAAGGTATTCCAAGTGGGACCAGCTGCTGGGGGGTGGGGCACCAGTTTCTGTCCTGTAAATATGTTCTTCATGGTCCCAGCTCACCACTCCTCCCACCTGGCCCCTCTAACTGAGTTATTGCGTGTTGCAGTGGGGGCTACAGGGAGTTAGCTCATGGAGGACCCGCTGAAGTTTCAAAGGCACGGAAGATGTGACAAGCAAGGCCACAGCATACATAATCGATCACGAACAAGCCCAGAGAAGAGGGGGATTCCTTCCTGCCAAGACCCATGGCCTTGGCAGAATTTCTGTGTGTGAACCCCGAGGCAGATCCCAGAATCCTGTCCAGGCCTTTAAAGTTTTCAAGGATTTGACACTAATGTGACAAAACAACACAGAGAACAGAGTGGCTTCTATTTTAAAGTCTGTGACAGTAAAAGAGGTTTGGCAGTCTATGGAGGAGGTGAGGATTCTCGTGAGAGCGTCGCAGAGTCATTCGTGCCTGGGATGAGTTCAGCAGAGGAGGAGAACCAAAAAAGTAATGCTTAAAACTGTGGTCAATTCAAGGACCCCAGGAAGGGTTTTGAGATGAGATGGAAAGGCCTTGGCCACCGTGTTCAAGATTTCAGACTCAAAACATTTGGAGCTGGTTGTGTCTTGATGTCCTGAGAGTCTCAGCTGGCAGGAAGAGAAGGGAAGGAGCAGTGTAAGGAAGCACATATAGGCTGCATATAGAAAATGGCTAGGGGGCTGGTGAGATGGCTCAGTGGTTAAGAGCACTGACTGCTCTTGCAGAGGTCCTGAGTTCAATTCCCAACAACCACATGGTGGCTCACAACCATCTATAACGTGATTTGATGCACTCTTATGGTCTGCAGATGTATACGTAGGCAGAGCACTGTATACATAATAATAAATAAATTTTTAAAAAGATTTTTGAAAAAATGGCTAGGTATAGAAGGTCCTAGAGCAAATGTAAAGGTAGGCAGGGGCGAGCTCATCAGAGGCAGAAAAGGAAGAACTGTGGTCACACCGCAGTTGCCACCCTGGCACCTGAGAAATCTAGACATTTAATGGGAACGGAAGAGGCCATGGAAGAATAGGAGATAAGATTGGTGTTTGCAACTTCTCTTTATAGGATCAGAGAAGCCATGGAGGGGAAGTGTCCCACAGGAAAGATAAGCAAGCCAAACAGACCAGTGGGAGCCTGGGGCTAAAGATCCAGACCTGAGATTTAAACTGGAATAGTTCATGGAAAGTGGCCAAAGCTGTAAGAAGGGATCCTGGGAGATGTGGCAGGAAGGTGGGAGTTCCTCAAAGTAGCTCCCTGGCAGCACTCACTGGCCACCCATGAGAAGAGCCCAGGCCCGGATCTGAAGCCTAATACAACAGCTTGGCAAAAATAAAATTAAATAAAAATTAAAATAAAAATAAATAAATAAATAAAACCTGCCTCATTTTATAAGTGGACCTGTAATACTTGTGCAAGTTCAGAAGCTGTCAGGAGGAAGATCTGGGAAAAATGGCCACGTTTGATGGGGCTCTCATGGCTGAATTCTTCCTTCTAGGGCAGTTCCCTCCAGTCTTTGAATATGACTATTGCACTCAAGGCAAAGGAGGTGAGGTGCAGCTTAGCTACTTACTCTTTGTTTAGAAAGAACTCGCTATGTCTAAGTTTGGAGAGGGGACACTTTTCAGGGAAGTTATGAAATCCAGGGAAATTACGAAATGCTCAGAGGTGGCTTGAGCCTCAGCTCTGATCTGTTGAAAGCATCGGAAGCCATGGATGCAGGAACTGGTGAGGTAGTTGAGCTGGGGGTTGCCGTGGTACCCTTGGCCTGGTCCTGTCTCTCTGGACAACAGGCAACAAAGCTGCTTCTGTGCACTTAATGTCTTGCTGGCTTGCTTTTCTAAGAGTAAAATCTGTGCCCAGCCCAGCACAGGAAGCCTTAAGGACTTCCATTTCTTCCTTCCCACACCTGGCAAAATGTGAATGCATTTCCCCAGGGCCTCGATTCTTTTTCTAAGCTGAAGATAAAATCAGTTACTTGAACTTCCACACACAAGTCTGGACATCTTAGAGATTTGCTTTCAAGTCTATGCAGAAGAACTCGTGGTGAGTAGAGAGTTAGGGTTGGGGTTGGGGTTAGGGTTGGGGTTGGGGTTAGGTTTGGGGTTGGGGTTAGGAGAGTTAGGATTAGGGTTGGGGTTACGGTTGGGGTTGGGGTTAGGATTAAGGTTAGGGTTAGGATTAAGGTTAAGGTTAGGGTTGGGGTTCGGGTTAAGATTAGGGCTGGGGTTGGGGTTAGGGTTAGTGTTGGTGTTATGGTTATGGTTAGGATTATGGTTAGCATTGTGGTTGGGGATAGCATTAGGGTTATGGTTAGAGAGGCCTTTTGGCCCAAATGTAGCACACTGTCTTCCTGCTATGGATTACAGTCAGAATTGTGCCCCCGACAGCTCTACAGCCTGCCTCGGCCTCAGGTCCAGTTGTTGACAAAGAGAAGTTCTGCAAAGTGACATAGGGAAGGCTCCAGGGAAGCCAGACCTCTCCACTCTTCCCCTGCTACCTTGCTGGAAACAGAGGCCTTAAAAGAGGTTAAAGCTAAGAGGATCCAGGACGTCTGCAAATGCAGCCCAGAGCAACCTTGCTGGATTTTTCTACAAGCATATGTCCACCGCTAAGTTGAGGTGTACTTGTTTAGATGTGACTGTCTTTCCAGATGATGCATTTGTTCATATAGAAATGATATATACGCATTTCCTTTAGGGTAACTGCTTTTTGTTTTTTTTTTTTTTTTTTTTTTTTTTTTAAATTACAGGAAGCTCCTCATCGTACAAAGATCTGCTGCGGGAATCTTCTTACAAAGGTAGATGCCAGCCCCTGTGATAAATACATTGTTCCACTTCCCGAAAAAATTGTTTTGAAACAGTTGCCAACAACCTCATGAGCAGGCAGCTAGACCTATCCTGGTGGTCCTGTCTGTTCTGTCTTTGGGCCAAATAGAGTACCTTAGTGAAAACTGGGAGCTGATCTGTAACCGGCCCTCAATCCCAGATGTCAATCGCTCTTGCAATCACTAAGAGAAGCAGGTAGAGTGTCTTATTCCTTGTTCTTGGGTCTCCTGTTCTCCTGATACAGAAGACAGAGCAGACTGTCATCAGGCCAGAGTCACCAGAGGCCTCCAAGCAGACAAGGCCAGGGCAGATCCTGTCCCCTCCCTGAGAGTCTTGTTTCTGCACGGGTGTGATCTGTAACATCATGAAAGCTTTCTCATATGGTTGGTTCCTGGAAGCAGAGCACTCCTCCACACAAGACATAAAATCCATAAAGCATAGTTTTAAGATTGAACAAATTCAGTCTTCTTTTGGCAAAATGTGGAAATGAGGGTCCCTTTTTGTTGTTGTTGGTTTTTTTTTTTGGTTTGGTTTGGTTTTTTAAATTTTTTTTTTTTTTTTTAAGCACGTGAGGCAAAGAATGTGAGGAACATTTGGCCAGAATGTGCCTGCCAATCACAAAAGCAGCTATGCTTTGCTTAGAAAACCACCGCCCAAGCCTCGCTGAGCACCCAGCTTCCTCAATCATTTAAGCAGCCCAGGCTGACTTACCAGAAATTTTCCTAGCCTCCCTCCTCACCACTCATGACTGATACCGATCAGTAGATTACCAACCACTGAGTCTCAACGGCCATTCCCCTCCTGCACGTGAGGGAGATGAAGCTGGCATAAAGCATGCCTTTGAGGAGGCATGGCCAGATCCTCTCAGTCTCACTCCCTTACCGAATAATCTTTTTCCTGGTTCCAATGGCTTGCCTTCAGTTTACCGGGCCCCTTTTCCAGCTGTGAGGATACGATGTCAGTCACAGGTGCTGGGTAGGAAATCAAGGGCTAGAAGGAGAGGGCATGAAGTCTGTGTGAGATGTCAGCGGGTCTAACTCCTAGGAAGGTAGAGAGGGCCAGGGGGAGAGGAGTGTGAAATGATATTTACTGTTAAACTACACTACACTGACAAGGAACAAATTTTAAGAAAACCTCAAAGGGACACAGAGTTGCATACACTTGAGAGGCAGAATAAATTAGATCTCTGTGAGTTCAAGGCCAGCTTGGTCTATATACTCAGCTCAAGGACAGCCAGAGCTACATGATTAAAAAAAAAAAAGATCCTGTCCCAGCAAACAAAAAGCATAATTTAAGAAAGACAGAAAAACAGAAAGAAAACCCCAAAGGATCAAGCTGAGACCAAGTGATAAATACAAGAAATAAAATGGCTTCTAAGGCAATAGTCTTTTAAAACAGTAATTTACATAAAGGCCAAAGTATCCAGACATGCCTTTTAATTATATTTTTGGGGGGTGAGAAGGCAGCTGCTTCTCTTACCAAATATCGTGATTGAAAGTGTAGGCAACCACTGAAATTGAAGGCAGGATATATCTCAGCTCCAAATACTGTGCTACGACACCCTGTGTGGCTCATGGACAGATTGGGCAGGGCCATCTTGTTCACAGAAAGAATCCCTCAGAGACCTGTGGGGTCAGTCCCACATATGGCCAGATCCTGGGTGCTTGCCCCCCACCTCACCCCCAATTATCAGGTTTATAAAATCCACATACCCTAGTTCCTTCCAAATAAGAACTTGGTAGACAGAATGGTGAGGCATCCAACTTGTCATGACCCTACCAATTGTAGATTCCATGCAAAAACTAAAGTAAAAAACAAACAGAAACAAATAAATTCCCCACCACCTGTGGCAGTCGGGATAGCTGGTCCTGGGGTCTGGGGTCGTGAGAGCTGGTGAGCTGGTCCTGTCCCTCTCTAGCTACAGAACTCCAGAGAGCAGGCCCTGTACCTTGCTTGGGTACACAGTAGACCTGGCCCTCACAGAGGGGGCGCAGGTGAGTCTGCCAAGAGGTTAAGAGCAGAGCGCAGGAGAGCTGTCCCTGCAACTCATGAGGTGGCATGGGTGCAGGGTGATGCTACCCCCTTCCCATGCAGCCTTCACCACCTGTGGTAGGCAGAAAAGCTGGTCCCGATGGCATGAGAGCAGGAGAGCTATCGCTGTCCTCTTACTGACTATAGCTCTATTGGCACACCTTACCTGGGCAACACAGTAGAGCTGGCCCTAATGGCAAAGGCACGTGTGAGCCCTCTGAGGGTGTGAGAGCAAGAGAGCTGGTCTAGCCACTCACAGGTTATAGCACTTGGGGAACTGGGGGCCTGTGCCTTGACTGGGAAGCACAGTGGAGCCGGGCAGGAAAGTAGACCCTGCCTCCTGCCAATGGCAGCATTGGGTGGCCTAGCTGGAGCAGTGCTGGAGAGCTCACCTTGGTGGTGCAGATTCGGGAGAGCCAGTGAGCTGACCAGCTTTGCTACCACCCAGCCCAGATCCAGGGTTTGAGTTGGCCCTCAGAGTCTACATCACCCATGGCCAGCTGGGACACATGAAAGGGCCAGTACTGCTGATGCAAAGCTGCAGTATCTCCACGACACAGAGCAACAAGAGGAGGATCAATCAGGAGGAGGCCTGGTAAGGATCCAATACTGATGGTGTAGGATCAGGAGGATCCATACTGATGGTGTCACAGAAGCCAGAGATCTTGAACTAGACCAATGAATGACTCATTGCAATGAACATTTGCAAGTGAAAAATGCGTGGACAGAGGGATATACCATGGGACACACTGTGACACACTACAGCTTCCATGATGAGATGTTTACTGTGCTTTGTTTTTGTTGGTGTGTGTGTGTGTGTGTGTGTGCGTGCGCGTGCGTGTGTGTGCGTGTGTGTGTGTGTGTGTGTGTGTGTGTGTGTGTTATTTTGGGGGAAGGTTGCAAGGGTGTAGGGTGCATATGAGGGAACAGGGAGATGAGTGGGACTGGGGTGCATGCTATGAAACTCACAAAGAATCAAAAAGTTTTTAAAAAACACACCCTGAGGAAAAGAGCAAATAACAAATACTCAGCTGTTTAAGTCACCAAAGTGAGCCTGTGAAGAACCATGGCAACTGGCTCTAGACCTTTCTAGTGTCAGCACCAGACCAGTGTGGTCCTCAGCCTTCCCAACGCTGCTACCTTTTAATACAGCTCTTCATGCCGTGGCGACCCCCAGCCATAAAATTACTTTTGTTGCTACTTCATTGCTGCACTGTGAATATCTGTGTTTTCTGATGGTCTTAGGGGACTCCTTTCACAGGCGTCACTACCCCGAGTTGAGACCACTGCTCTAAAAAGGTGCTAAAGAGAACACTTTCACATGGGTGGTCTAAGACAGAAGGCCTCAGTTTCTCAAACAGTGGTGGCCTTCAAAGCTCCCCATATCCCAGGCAAATGTATAGTCTGATTTGGTTGGTCTGAGCTCAGCCCTGGGACTCTGATGTTTTCAAAGCTCCTGGAGGTGCCTCCACTGTGGTCCAAGGACCACAATATGAGCAGCTGGTAGTTAGGACATTCGTTTGGGAATGATAAAGTTAACGACATTGTAGGTAAGGCCTCTGATCTGAGCCTGGGGCAGACTGAGGAATTGTGACATCAGAGACACCCTGCTCAGACTCCGGAAGCTGTCAAGGTTTTAATTGCCCAGATGTATGCATGCGTTCACACCTGAGAGAGTCCATGCCATGCTGCCAGCACTATGCTACACAGAAAGATAAAAGTCACATGATTTTCCTTATATGTGAAAGCGCAAATGTCAATCTTACGGAGATTGAGAGTAAAGTATCTGAGTTACAGGCATTGGGGGGAGGGGGGAGGGAGAAGAGGGGAGAGGGGGAGGGGCTTGATCCAGGATGTGATTGGATAGGACGTGTAACTTCTAGTATTACAGTACGGTATCTATGGTTGGCAACATTTAATCTTATGTTTTAAAATCATAGGTAGACAAGATTTTTGAGGTTCCCGAAGAAACAAATGACAAATGTTTGAAGTGATAGATATGCCAGTTATCTTGATGTGACCATTTATATTGAAATGTATAATGTGTTGAAAAGCCACACTGTGCTCCGTAAATATGCACAATCATTATCTGTCTATTTTAAAAAATGTGCTACAGCCTTTTCTCCACACCCCCACATCATGTGGGTGACACATCTCGCCTGGAAGTTGGAGCATTCATTCTGGAAGTTTCTCTTTGAGTCTCAGTCACGGGGGTAATTTTTTTTTTTAAAGCCAACATCTGAAACGTCTTCTGATGTCCAGACCCTGTGTGCCTGACTTTTAAGGCTACTAACTTCGGCCGATGGATGAGGTTCTTATTTGACATCCAGCACGCTCAAGTGCCAGGGATGGTCTGCAATGTGATGGTCTGGCTTGCCTCCTTCCCAGATCTGACAGCTGCAGCACAAAACACACCAGACGCGGAGGAGAGGAGACTCAAGTCCCAGGACACCTCTCTTTGATGATCAAATAGTTAATCAACATCTTAAATTACCTTAAACTTATAAGGTAGACGGTCTTCTCTCACTGTTCTCTAGCCTCCCGTGGTGTCACATGATCTTTAAATTAGCTCTGCACAGGGAATAAGACTGAAGAAGAAGGGAAGTTAACTGGGTAGTTTTTCTACACATGTACTCTGCTTGGAATTTATGTCATTTTATGGTTTTCTGCTAATCCTCAATGCAAATAGGAACAAAATAGAACATGTGGTCAAACAGAAGGACTGGCCCAGAAAATGCAGGAAAGATGCAGATGTAAGTTCATGCTGAGTTTGGGATTCTCTGGGCAGTATGAGCTTAGGGACCTTCTGACAACGTCAGAAGTTTACAGAGAGACTCCCAGGACGAGTTCTCCAGGGATCACCCAATTGTTGTTATAACCAATGGAGAGGTGTCTGATCTGGCATGTCACCTGACCTATTCCAGTTAGGAGGAGTTCCTCGGCTTCCTTGTATCTATTCTTGGGCTTGCCATCCAGGTGGAACAGGATACTGTAGACAAAGGCTTCACCTGTCAGTCTCTCCCTCCATGACAACAGATGACTATGAAGTCATGAAGTCATGGGGGCTGTCATAAACTTCCTTCTTTTAAAGAGTCTTCAAAATGACACTCTCTACACTCCTGATTTCCCCTAACTGCCACAACCTTTCTCACACAAACAGGGGTGGGTTAATGACCTCAGTGACTTTCCCCTTATTTTCCATGTCTGAATTAAGGGTCAAGACCCCAAAGTTATCTCTGTTTTCTCCTAAAGCAGGTGGTCCTCATCCTGCAGGTCGAAACCTCTATCAGTGCTGTAGATCTGATATCCTATACTTCAGATATTTACATATGTTTCATAACAGGCAAAATTGCAGTTATAAAATAACAATGAAAATAATTTTATATTTGAGAGTCACCACAACATGAGGAACTGTATTGAACTTCATTAGGGAGCTTGAGAACCACTGTCCTGAAGGTTTACATGTCCCACTTTTCCCACCTAAGTCAATCATCCCTCTGGCGTGGCTTTCAGCAACATTCTTTTATATAGTAATTTGGGGTTTGAATATTAACTCAGCGATATCCCTCATAAATTGTAGGGCTTTTGTTTACAAGGAACCGGAAATTTAGAAAGCAGAAAAATCAATATACCCTGAAATTATAGTATTGTACTAGTTTAACTCAAGGATAGTCAAAATGCCAGAAAACAATCTTTTCCATTTTGTGAGACTAAACAAAAGTCAACTTTCCATCAGCATTCATCCTAACTATGGAGAGAGAATGCTTGTGTGAGCCTATCGGATCACAGTGAGTGCTTAAGACAGGTTGGTGGCTAAAGGAAGGACTCCGATCATGTGGTGTAGCTCATTGACACAATTTTTATCTAAAATGTACAGGATTGTGTCCAATTCCCAACAACATCTCCCCAATACTCCTCCCCGAAAAAAAAGCCAAACCTCAGTGGACAATGCACTGTTATTTGTATATTAAATGTATATTCACACACACACCACACACACACACACACACACACACACACACACACACACACAAAGAGCCATGCTTGCTAGTTACACTCATTGTATTTCTCTGAGCATGTTTCTGCATCCATTGATTCTTATTCTATGGAGCACTGCACCATGTGCGGTGAAGTGGTTCTCATGGGTGAAATTGGGGACCTTCCAAAACCACTCAGCGTAACCACTGAGTGAAGACACTTGAGAGCAGGCTCGGCCGTGGCCCTGGTGTTCGCTATCGTGCGTTTTGACTTGTGGCTGTGCATCGTGATTGTTTCCAAGCAGGGTCTTCTGGGTCACAGAGGTGACTCGCTTGTCTAGCTTGAAAGGGGCTGGCATATGTGGTGCACTCGTAGCCACATCCTGAGTCAGAACCGGAACACCAAGACTGATTTAGATATACTGTATGTGACAGAGCATAATTTCTCTTGCTGGGAATTGAGCTAAGAGTCTGCCTTTTCAGGGGCCAGGCTGCTAAGTAGGGAGAGTAGTTTATTCTTCTTTTCCTTTCTAAGATTAATTAATTAATTTTTATGTGTATAGGAGTTTTGCCTGCATGTATATCTGTGCACCGCATGTTTGCCCACAGAGGCCAGAAGAAGGTGTCAGGTCCTCTGGGACTAGAGTTACAGACAGTTGTATGCTCTTGTGTGGGTGCTGGGAATCAAACACAGGCCCCCTGGAAAGCAGCCGATGCTTTTAAACTCTGATGTCTCCTGCCTTCTTTTTAATATGAACATAATTGACACTGTGAAGTGACTTGAGAGTCTCGGGACAAGGGCAAAATTCTATCTTATCCTAGATACAATAACGCAAATCAGTTATTTTCTTAAATAGAATTATCGGGACTGCAGAGATGGCTCATCAGTTAAGAGCACTGGATGCACTTCCTGAAGACTCAGGTTCAATTCCTAGCACCCACATGGCAGCTCACAATTGTCTGTAACTCCAGTCTCAGGGGATCTGGAACCCTCACACAGACATATATGCAGGCAAAACACCAATGCATAAAAATAAATCTTACAAAAAGAAAACCATAAAAAATAAATTACCATATATATTTATCTTTGTATGTGTGTGTGCATATACCATATTTTTTGGACCCTCAGACACACCCAGTTTTTAGAGCAGTAAAACAAGAAAAACAGTAAAAATAGAAACTGGACCATAAAGTACACCCTAATTTCCCCCACACACACACACTTTGGCGGGGGGAGTACATCTTATGGTCTGAAAAATATGGTATGTGTAGGGACATGGAGGTCAGAAGACAACTTTGTGGGAGTTGGTTTTCTTCTTTCACTATTAAATCCCAGGGATTGAACTTGGTTTGTAAGGCTTGGTCAAAGACCTTCATCCAGGGAGCATTCTAGCTAGCTCCACGGATCACGTCTTAAATCGAACACAGAGTGCTTTCCTTTATCATTAGGATCCTTGGGCACTCCCACGCAAGCCAAAAACACTCTGTCTGAGCCTAAGCCCAACTAAGAGATTCCGGTACGGCAACGGATGGGGCCAGCTGTCTAGGGCAAGGAGCTCGAGCTGTGCTTCTGCTGAGTCTGAACTCCAGCCTGGAGATCTCAAGGGCTTTACACTCCTTCAGGTTTCTGAGTCACAAGTTAGTTGTCTTAGCTTTCTCAGATGGGGTCTTGATATGTTGTCCTTGAACTCACTATGCATCTCAGGCAGGCCTTGAACTCACGATCTTTCTGGCTCAGCCTTCCAAGTGCTGAGAGGTACCGTGGCGTTCAGCTCACACATTGAACCTGGACAGTATTACCTGGAATTAGAAATTTCTTCCAAGTCTAAACTCCTAGCCGGCTGTATCAATTTCACAGGGACGTCGTTGTGGGACAAACTGACTGTGTGACTCGGCACAGAAGCAAGTCCATGTGCTGCTGCCCAGATGTCTATTCTAGCCACCCTGTGCTTAAGCGCAAAGGACTTGAAACCTCTCTGTGTGATAATCATTTACCCACTATGGGTTGTATCTTTTACTTCAGGGTTAGGAATAAGAAAAAGGTCTTTGTTTAGAAGGGTTGTATCTGCCCATCCTGTGCATGACAACTGGCTGCTCTGAATTGGCAATGTGAAAAGAAAAAGAGGGCTGGTCCATGCCTGGGTCACATAGTTCCCAACCATCCCCTTATGCATGGACAACACTGTTAGAAGTACTAGGACACTCTCCCCTGTTCTTTTTATTTTAAGAGTTATATGGGGCTGGAGAGATGGCTCAGTGGGTAAGAGCACTGAATGAGACCTAATACCCTCTTCTGGCCTACAGGTGAACATGGAGGTGGAGCACTGTATAATAATAAATAAATAAATCTTAAAAAAAAAAAAAGCTGGGTGTGGTGGCGCACGTGTTTAATCCCAGCACTCGGGAGGCAGAGGCAGGTGGATCGCTGTGAGTTCAAGGCCAGCCTGGGCTACAAAGTCCAGGACATCCAAGGCTACACAGAGAAACTCTGTCTTGAAAAAAAAAAGTTATATGAATGGTTTTCTTTTCTTTCTTTTCATGTATGCATGTGTGCCACATCTGTGCCACATGTGTGCCTCATGCCCACTGAAGTTGGAAAATGGCATGAAATTCCCTGGAAATGGAGCTAGAGATGGTTATAAACTGCCATGTGGATACTTGTAACCCAATCTGGGTCTTCCGCAAGGGCAGCCAGTGCCCTTAACCTCCGAGCCATCTCTCCAGCCCTTACCTCCCTTTTTCTTAACTGACTTCTTGATGAAATGAAACAGATTATAAATGAAATATACTCAGTCTATTTACTCCTCATGCAGTGACTGTGGGGAACCTCACCTGCCCCCCTCCCCCCGCAGGACCCTGTAGCCAATGTGCATAACTTTCTCTTAGACAGTGAAACCCTTCAAAGTGCAATTTACCCTAGTTAAAATGCTAAGGATGTTACAATTGAAAACTACATTCGTGAATTTTACTACTTGCAAGATCTTTCCATCATCTTCAGAAAGAGATGATTCATTTTCAAAGTGATTCCACAGCCTGCCCAATTCAAAAATGTCATCTTAACCTTTGATTAAAGGAGACAATGTGTGTTTAAAAAAAAAAAAAGCAAAAAATTAAAGATTGCCACAGTGCCTAGTACTGTGGTCAAAGCCTTTCCCACAATGATAGAAAATGGATCCGATGCCTTTGAGTGGCCCAGGAGGAGGTAGCATGACTTTCAGAAATGAGAGGATGGAAGAGCTGAGTGGAATGTTTCCTTAGAGCTTCAGATGTGTAAATGGCAGAAACACGGGTGACAGTCCAGGGCTGCGCCCTCAGTGTAAGCTCTTGGCTCCTGACCACAGTGTGTGACCACACTCCAAAGAGACACGGCCACATTTCGTGTTCATTCGGCTTCCCCGTGGCCGCCCGAAGGCTGAGCATCCAACTGCCTGCCTCATCCTTTTGGCTCTTCGTACTCCAAGCCACATCAGCAGGGAACGCAAAGATTGAAACACCAGCACCCCATTTTCCAGATACACATCAGCTGCCAGAGCCCAGCTTCACATTTTCTTGCTCCTGGCAAAATTGCGTCCTCCCTGCAATGTGGCCAGAAATCAATTGCCTCCAAAAAAAAAAAAAAAAAAAAAAATGCCATTATGCATCAGATGCAGATGAAATAAAAACTGCTGATGCTCTGTTTTGCAAGGACAAATTAATTTGCCCCAGAAATGGCATGTGTGCCACCGATCTCATTAAAAGTACAGTGAGATCATCAAGAAAATTAATCCGAGCGATTGGCTATTACCCACATCATGTCAGCCCGCAAAGGCAAGTGCAGCTTATCAGTTTTCTGCTGCGGGCAAGGACAGGTACTAACAAAGAAAGTCACACTCAATTAGAAACCATCCCCGCACTGGCATCTGCTGCTCTCCTACACCAGGCCAACTGGAACAATCGCAACATTTCTTTTTGCTTTGAACTTGAAAACAAGGAAAGGTTGAGTCCTTTCTTGAAAGTGCAGAGGAGGAAGAGCAGCCTGCATGACAAGTTGGGAAACTGAGGCTTCAGGATACTGAGCATGCTCAAGAGATACAAGACAGGATAGTTACGCATTCACGCTTTGGAGATAAGCATTTGCTGGGCATGAAGTGGTTTGGATTTTCAAGGTGTTGCTATGTCTCCTTTGGGTCCCTGCACAAGTTCCCCACGTGCTTGTCCCCTGGTGACTGCCCTATCATCTCTGTGCGTGGACATCAGGCATGGCAGATCTTAGGCGCTAATCCAAAGCCTAAGAACATCCAGGTCCTCATGTGTCTTTTGAGCCACCCATGCAGCAAATGCCTAGCGAGCAAGAGTTATGGACCCAATGCCAGCCAAGACCCTGAGGATGCAGTAAGTGAGCAGAGAAAGGGAAATTATGTTCATGAGTGTTTTACTGCTCAATACACATGCGTGGATGTGTCCCCTCAGCTGGGAGCTGTCCCCCTACTTAAGCCCTTCTAGAACAGCTTGTTGTCGGCTACTCTGCACAGATAGCCAGAGTGTGTCTTCCTCCATAGACTAACACAACTAAATGACAACAAGGGCTAAGGCTGCTCAGGGGAACTTCTTTCTTAAAGTCTATATTCTCCTCAGGAGGCATTTACGAAAGGCAGACAAGGGAGAGGTGGGAAGATGGCCCAGTTGGCAAAGTGACCGCTGTACAAGAATAAGGACCGGATTTTGGATTTCTAGCAGCTACATAAAAAGCTGTGATGGTGCTCTGCTCCTGTAACCCCAGTCCTGGGAAAAGGAAGACAGGATGCTTGGCCAAGGTGGTCATGCAGAATCAGCAAGCTCCTAGTTCAGTGAGAGCCCCTGTCTCTAACACAGTAAGGTGGGATGCACTGGAGGAACACTTCTAGCAGTGACTCTTGGCCTCTGACACCACACAGTCACACACACACACACATACACACACACATGCATAAATACATACACACCATACGTACACACGTACATACACACATACACACATAAACACACATATACAACATACACACACACAGACACACACACACACACACACACACACACACACACACACACACACACACACACACGCTATCACCATAGTATATGTCAAAGAAATAAAAGCATTGTTGAACTGTGTTCGCCATGGAACAGCTGGAAGTCTGTAGGCCATGTCCTGTAACTGGCCTGGGATGAGCCTCCAAAAGCCTTCTGGAAGCTTCTTGGTGCCTTCATCCAGTCCTCCTCGAATGGGGCTTGTCCTGCTATAACATTGGTGTGGCCTCATTTTGGTTCTGACTAATGAATGCATCTATGCTTGGTCAACCAGGGGACTCCAGGCCCTTTCTCTTCAAAAATATGTGTGTGAGTGGCAGGCAGCCATGCTAACAGAGGCATTGCTCCTTAGAGTGAAAGAGAGGCCCTGTGGAGGTGAGTAAAGGCGCTAGAGTCTGCCTCTTGGGCTGAGGTTTTCTGGACCCTTGTGTGTTCACAAAGGTGGCGTCTGATTTCCAGATCACTCTTGATTCCACAGAATGACAAAAGGTTTCTTAGTGCTTGGCTCCCCAAAACTCAGTGAGTCCTCTGGACCCCCACCCCCAGCCCAAGGCAGTCTGCAGTGATACAAGGTCAGGAGGGCCAACCTGGGATACTTTTAAGCACCCGCACTCATAGCTTGACTAAAGAGAATTAGAGGGGATCATGAAAACCGTTTTTTTTAGATCCTGCCTCTGACTGTTCCCTAAGGAAACTGGCCCACCTACTAAGGGAAAAGTCACTAAAAGTAACTCCATTTACTCCAATATGCTAAGCTCTGTGAGCCAGAAGTTTCTAGAAGCAATGAGACCTTTGTGACTATAAACAATGCTGAGTTTGTTAAAGCTCTACCTGCAAAGGTGGAAGAAAGCCTCCACCTCAAAGGCCCACATTTTTCAAAACAGCTGGACCTCACAGAGAATGAAGAGTTATCCTCACAAAGACCATGGAAAGGGCTGGTGGGCACAGCAGACAGTACCAATGGGCCGCCATTTTGGTTGACTTCCAAATGACAAATGATACCTAGACAGAAAGACACAGATGCTGGTGGCTGAAGGAGACGCATTGATATCTAGTACTGTGGGAGACAGTTTATCTGGTTCATCTTAGAGGGAGTGGCCCCACAGGACAGGGAACAGGCTGGGCCACAGCCTTTCTGAGCTGAATAAAGCTAAGTGATGTTTGAACGACAGTGGGGCCAGAGCTAACCAGCTCCTTCCAGTTTCTTGCTGCTGTGTTCACTATTGTCCTCTGGCAAGCTCTTAACCTTGTTATGGCTTAAAATCTGAGAAAGCAATCATGTCCGGTGTCATTATTGTGAAACTCTACCATCAGTCATCAGGCCCACCCTTAGCTCCACCCAAAGGCACCCCATGGCCTTAACCCAAGGGCCAGAGAAGGCAGCATTCCATAGTCACAGCCTATAGGGCTCTCTCTCTCTCTCTCTCTCTCTCTCTCTCTCTCTCTCTCTCTCTCTCTCTCTCTCTCTCTCTGTATACCCATTTTAGGTTGTGTGGCATTAAGCTTTTCTGCCAGTAAGTAGAAAGGACACTTTTTGTAAAAACTGAGAAACAACTCACAGGCGAGAACAGATATTTCAGAAATGACTCAGAATCATGTTTTGCTAGAAGAATGCTAATGAAACGCAGAGCGTGTAGTTATGAAACTGATAGCACTCCCTCAGAAAGAAAATGACTTCTCTTAGACTTCCGGGACTTGAGCAAAACACTCACTGATTATAATGTAGTGGGTGAAATTATGCCTGGCAAAATGCCACCTTCATGTCAGGGACTCAATGAAGGGTGTCCTCCAATCTCACGACAAAGCTCACCTCACTGGACTTTAAACCTCAAGAAAGAAGAGTCTTAAAAACACCAGATCTAGTAAACTAGAAGCCAGGTCCCCAGTATGTCATCTCCACATCTCCTACCACCCTCCCAGGACTCGATGTGAAGACAGCGTTCACCACACCCCTCCTCCATGGCCCTTGGAGAATAGGGTGATCTCGTCCAGAATCCAACTCCCCATGTCTAAAAGCAAAACAAAACAAGAAAACAAGGAGCTCCTAAGCTTGCTCATGGCCTGCATGGAGCTAGCCAACTTCCAACTTAGAAACTGATTTAGTTACAATCTATTTGAGATTCCCATCAATGGCCTAGGGCATTTCGGTAGACTGCTAAGGCTTGTCTGGCAAGCCCCGGGCTGATCATCTCTGGATGTCGGACACAGCTCCTGCATTCATGGCTCTTCCTTTTCTCTTTCAAACAGATCTTGTTGACCAACGCCTATTGCCCCACTTACTGCTGGGCTTGACGATGGCTCGGTTTCCAGTCTCACCACCTTTCTTGGTCTTGTTCATTTCTACAGACATGAATAAGGACAACTCACAAAGGAGCCACAAGGACCAAAACCTAGAAAGAGTGCTGGTGCGTTTGCAAAGCCATGGCCAGTTGTTCCAGATCTGGGTGACTCAACTCCTTCCAGACTCTAGAGACCCCAGGTCTAGGTGGCTCAACCTTGGGTCACACCTCTAGCTTCTTTGTATTTAAGTTATTTATTATTTTAGATGAGCCCCGACTGTAGTGCAGGGTCTTGGCCTCAGGTCCTATAGCCCTGGCAATATAGCAACGTACCTCTTGCCTGCCTTCCAGTGCCCCTAAACACTCTCTGAGAGGCTTCTGAAAGGACCAGAATAGGACTGAAAATCAGGCTTTAAGCAACACTGAGCAATTTGAAACCTAAAGTAATACAAAGGCTATGGATAAAGAAAAGAAATTAAAACCTCATTAGTTGACTTTAATTTCCCATGAACTAATAATCTCTAACACTACAGAGGCAAAAGGAGCATAAGGTTAAGGCTAGCCTAGGCTACACAAAGAGACTGTGACTCAAAGGGGAGGGAGGAGAAAGGGACAGAGATGCAAACATGTGGGAGGGAATGTGGGAGGGTGGGCAAGAGTGAGAGAGAGAGAGAGAGAGAGAGAGAGAGAGAGAGAGAGAGAGAGATCATCATGGCTATAGCTAAGAAAAACAAGAGTTTGTGTATTTTAGAGATGTACACTAAATTTTTACAGACAAAATCACACAGTAGTAGGATTGGCTTTTTAATATTGCCCACAGAGTGGCAAGGGGAGAGTTACAGACGAGACCCAGTTACCACCATAACTGTACCATGTCGCCCAGGGGTCCACACATGAGACCTCACTATAATATTTAATCTGCTTCTGTTTTGAGATGGTCTTTGATGAAAAGTTAAAATTAAATATTATAAGACAAGAATGTCTTTCTTGAGAATGATGATCTAATTTGAAACTCAGGGTTTTTTTTTTTTTTTAAACACTTAAGATTTGTTTGCATATGTCTAAATCATGTGAGTTTTGTCTCGTAAAAAAGAAACCACGGCATTAAACACTAGCTTTCTCTCCTGCCCTCCCCTCCTCTGTCCTCTCCTCTTCTCTCCTCTCCTCTCTTCTCCTCTCCTTTTCTTTCCTCTCCTTTTTTCTCCATCATTTTACCAAGAGTTTGGACGAGGACCACACAGCACAGGCCTGGCATTCAACAGATGCATTCCAGAGACACTGCTGCTGCCTTCATCCAGACAGCTCCCTCCCTGTGTACTGGCCAGGGAGGCTTCAGTGGGCCTGAGGTCACATTACCACATGGAACAGCCAGGCCGTGCCTTTTGTAAACACCATTTACAATTACAAAACTTGACTACTGACAAATCTACAAAACGTCTTCATATTCTTCAATGAGGAAAAGCAAAATCCATGGCACTACTGAGGGTCACAGAGAAGTCCTCCGGTACTCTCTGTGTCATCTGGCCACATACCCT